>NC_079168.1:63973767-63976267 GCF_947568905.1 Ostrea edulis | reverse complement strand
TCACTATCCAAATCCGAACTGGACGAGAAGGGGGAATAATCAGAGTTCACGTGTTAGTCTGAGAAAGATGAGGTTTTCAATGTGGTGATGAGAACAGAGGCAAGCAGAAACCCCCATATTTAGTCTTCATTTATGAGAAAGTCACAGACCATTCAGTCTTTAAACTCCCATCATTGTTCACTCCTGACACGTCGCCTACTCTTTTGAGGGAGATATCCAAGACGATTGGGGTCGATGCAAAATTGATGGTGTCAATCAGAAAAAGGTATTTTCCCAACAGTTTATGTGCAATCCAGTTTTTCGACAGTTGAACCTCTTCTGGCAATCCCAGTGGCAATTGTGACAGACATTTCTCCATCTGGACGGATCCAGTCCAGCCAGCTGAAACAGAGATACCGACTCCTCCTGTCGTTTTCCATGCCCTTGCATGATTCACAAGCATTAACTCCCGGAGAGTCTGTTCCTTCAGCAGAGGAGTTTCCTGTCCCAGAGCAGTCTGATGTTGTTCTTCCTGACGACTCTGTTTTGTTCGAGCGTCCTGACCCTGCAGCATTGAGTAACGGTGTTCTTCTTTAAATTCATCTACTACAGAAGCCACAACAAACCACCCAGAACTTGCATCTAGTCAACCCAGTAATACAGTGCCCCCCTGCCCTTTTCAGCACCTTCTGTAACATCACCATTATCTCTCTTGCCTCCATCTGCTTCATCAGAAGAAGAATCCGACAGTTCCATAGTGGGCAACCTTGGAGTGGGTGCACAACTTACTCTTCACGTGTTAGTCTGAGAAAGATGAGGTTTTCAATGTGGTGATGAGAACAGAGGCAAGCAGAAACCCCCATATTTAGTCTTCATTTATGAGAAAGTCACAGACCATTCAGTCTTTAAACTCCCATCATTGTTCACTCCTGACACGTCGCCTACTCTTTTGAGGGAGATATCCAAGACGATTGGGGTCGATGCAAAATTGATGGTGTCAATCAGAAAAAGGTATTTTCCCAACAGTTTATGTGCAATCCAGTTTTTCGACAGTTGAACCTCTTCTGGCAATCCCAGTGGCAATTGTGACAGACATTTCTCCATCTGGACGGATCCAGTCCAGCCAGCTGAAACAGAGATACCGACTCCTCCTGTCGTTTTCCATGCCCTTGCATGATTCACAAGCATTAACTCCCGGAGAGTCTGTTCCTTCAGCAGAGGAGTTTCCTGTCCCAGAGCAGTCTGATGTTGTTCTTCCTGACGACTCTGTTTTGTTCGAGCGTCCTGACCCTGCAGCATTGAGTAACGGTGTTCTTCTTTAAATTCATCTACTACAGAAGCCACAACAAACCACCCAGAACTTGCATCTAGTCAACCCAGTAATACAGTGCCCCCCTGCCCTTTTCAGCACCTTCTGTAACATCACCATTATCTCTCTTGCCTCCATCTGCTTCATCAGAAGAAGAATCCGACAGTTCCATAGTGGGCAACCTTGGAGTGGGTGCACAACTTACTCGAATTTGGAGTCATGCCACTTTTACCACCAGCGCGAATAAATTGGCAGGGAATAGGAGACTTTGAGATCTCCCTGAATGGTACTGTGATAAGTTGACCACAGTTGGCTGGAAGGTGTTCACCCCGGATCAGAAATTGCAGGCCTGGAAACTCAACTCGAGACCAAGGGAATCCTATCCGCTGAAAGTTTCTCCTTTTCCAGAGCACAGCTCCTCTCTCGATACATGTTATGCATGTCTGAATCTGCGAAGCCTGCTATATGCTCTAGTAACGAAGTTGACCGGAAGCTGAAATTTTACAACTACAAGAAGCTGAGTGCTATTGCTGTGAAGGGTGTAAGGAGTGACGAGGAATTTCTGTGGTTGGTGGAGGCTGCATCGCTAAAGAGACTCGATAATATAATTAATCAAATAAGATCTAAAAATGTTCCTATCTGAAAAATTCAGGAGAATTTGGGGGTTTTAAGTGGGTGGTGGTGTAATATATGAGACCTCATATGCTAATGTTTATAATGTTAAAGTTCTGGATAAAATTCATCATAATTGTACTTGATTCTAAATTATTTTATCAAGCTTAAGCAGGACGTATTATGTCTTGTTTTAACTCAGATTGTGTTCACATAACTTATAGCTATACCGTTCGTGTTTTGACAACATCCACCATTTTGGATCATTTGTGTACAAATTTTATTCTCCAAATTCCTTCGTAAATACGGAAAAATAATGCTTTACTTTAAATTACAACTGTTAAATAAATAATTACCAGTTAATCTACTTTGTGCAATCTCGAGTTGTTTCATTACATATTTCTACGTGAAACCGTCATTTTACCGCTCGCGAACTTCTTGGGTGTTAAACCATGCGTTCTCTCGTCTGAGTGACCGCTTCACTACTCATCTTGTCAACTTGTGATTCTGCAGCCTGATTTTTCATTATTCAATTATGTTGTATATTATTTTTACCAAGAATTATTGTAAAATGATGCTGACCACTATTTTTGTCGATTT
>NC_079168.1:63966267-63968767 GCF_947568905.1 Ostrea edulis | reverse complement strand
GTGTTTAAAACTGAAGCATGGTTTTGAAAAATTTCGTCTTTTGAAAGAGCAGGTGGACTACACGTACGATTATCAAAAGTGGAATTAATGCCAAGTTCGTTTAAAATACAGTTGTAATAATGAGCCTTACAAACCGAGAAAATGTTGTACAAGCTAATTCAGTTGGAACCAAAACATATTCCTTATGAACCATATTCACTTCAAGTTTACTAAACACAAAAGGATAGATGGTTCATATATACATGTATAATGTAAAACTTATACGGTACCAATTTTGATGCACCAGATGCGCATTTCGACAAATAATGTCTCTTCAACCAATCAATCTTTCACAAAATGATAATATCTGCACCGTTATTCGTATTTCGCAAAATGAACGCAACTTTGCGTATTTATTTTAGAAGCGAAATCAAAACAATAAACTTGCACTTTGTGAGCACGGTATTCTCTGCGCTGATTCCGTTACGCAAAATACCAATATCCGTGTGGATATGAATACGGAAGAAACGTGACAAAGTTGAAATGTAAAGCTATACTTGCAATTCATTGTTGTTATTCAATTGTTCTCATTCTTTATAATGTAAAACTTATACGGTACCAATTTTGATGCACCAGATGCGCATTTCGACAAATAATGTCTCTTCAGTGATGCTCAACCGAAATGTTTGAAATCTGAAATAACTATGAAGTTTTAGAGCTAAATATAGCCAAAAAAGTGAAGCCAAATTCGTCCAAGGATAAGAGCTATGCACGAGGGAGATAATCCTTAATTTTGAAATGAATTTCTAAATTTTATAACAGCAATTAAATATACATCCGTATTTTCAAGCTAGTAACGAAGTACTTAGCTACTGGGCAGTAGAGACCCTCGGGGACTAACAGTCCACCAGCAGAGGCCTCGACCCAGGGGTCATAATGTAAAACTTATACGGTACCAATTTTGATGCACCAGATGCGCATTTCGACAAATAATGTCTCTTCAGTGATGCTCAACCGAAATGTTTGAAATCCGAAATAACTATGAAGTTTTAGATCTAAATATAGCCAAAAACAGCGTGCCAAAAAAGTGGAGCCAAATTCGTCCAAGGATAAGAGCTATGCATGAGGGAGATATATCTAAATAAAAGACACCACAGAGTCTCCCACTTCCGTTTCACACTTGATGACAAACAGGATGATTTCATTTCTCCATCGTCAACTTTCCATATTTATGTAGCAATATTCCATTATCACCTCCATATAGTGTTTATATCTCTCAACTGATTCGATAAACAAGAGCTTGTTTTGCGTTTGGTCAGTTTTTAAATCAAGGGAAACTACTGACAAACAAGTTGATGGTACAGGGGTTTTAACAGTCTCGATTGAAGTCATAATTTCGCAAATTCTATGGTCGTTATAACGATCTAGTTCGTCAATACAACCTCGCATTGGGTCAAATGCTGTCTGACGTGTTTCATACCGATTGTTAAGCCGATATAACAGGGGATGCCTTGCTCCTCCTGGGCACCTGATCCCACCTCTGGTGTGTCCAGGGGTCCGTGTTTGCCCAACTATTGATTTTGTATTGCTTACAGGATTTATGAGATTGATCACTATTCGTCATCTTCACCTTTCATTGCAAACAATAGTTCCAAATTTTGAGACGAACCGTTTTAAATTATAATATGAATATGATAGAACGCTTCCACAGAACACTTAACTATGATAACTATGATAAATGGTTTTGTCAATGAGCACCACACCGATTGGGATGTCCACTCGGATGAAATGCCACCATAAGTTGAAGTCATACTCATACATGGGTCTGGGGGCTTGCAGAACGCATCCAAATTGTGCACACCAGGGTTGATTTTTCCTCTTTTCAGAGGAAATCCTGATTTGCTCAATTTTCCAAAAAATGAAACACTCTGGATTTGAGTGGCAGAAAAAGATATTTTTCTAGGTAGGGTGAGGTGTTTTCCTGCCTTTTTGACCAGTTTTCCTTCGATTTCTGAGGAATTCAGTCACATCTCTGGCACACATTTGTAAGAAATAGAAGAGTGAATCAAGCGATGGTCAGACAAAAACATTACCGGGATAGAAAAGTGAAGTGGAATTATGTTGAAGATGGAGAACAGGTGTATGTCTTTCTCCCTTGAAAAAAGCCAGGTACACCACAAAAAGCATGCGTGAATGCAAATGGTGGTCACACGCGTTATTAACTTTGTTAATTCAAGTTTGAATACCAGCGTCTTTCGAGTGTGCTGAAATTGACATTATTCGACATTAACATTAATGGATTATGAAATGTTGTAACGAATACATTTGTTACCAATATTACAAAACATAAAATTTGTTCATTGTTATTTTTTCATATATTAAATAATACAGTTTCTTTTTACCGCTAGTTTCAGTGCCAAAACTGTGAATTCAACACCAGTAAGGGATAAATTGTAACCAGACATATTGAGAAGTGCCAGTCTGGTCTGAACCCGAATAAGAACCTAATGGAACCGGGAAG
>NC_079168.1:63916267-63961267 GCF_947568905.1 Ostrea edulis | reverse complement strand
TTTCCTCGATTTCAAAGTGATTATTAACCTGGGTAAGGTTAGGCCATACCTGTATAAATTTAAGGGCAAGAATTTTGATGGCCTTCTAGCGTATACGGAAATTCGTTACATTAAAGACCAAAAAAAAACACCGTACGGTTGCTCCACGGATGACTGAATGTGGGCGGAGCTTATCCATGGTCAATGTTATTTACCTGGAATTTACCTGGCCAAGAGATCAGTTGTTGTGTATATTTTTATGATATACACAAGAAATTTCTCAGGTTATTACAAATTATGCTTAGTGTCTTGATTTGTGCAAAAAAAAAAATAATTAAAATTTCAACCTACATGCATACCGCATTTCTATTTCCCGTAAACCTTCAAACTTGGTCATATTTATGTATTGCAAATGACAGGTTTAGCCCATTTCTAAACCTTTGCTTTTTAAAACTTCTAATTAAATTGTTATATATCGTATATAAATAATTTCCGAAATATAATATTACCCGGCGTGTCCTGGGAGTTCGCGGTGTCGTGGGTGTAGTAGGTAAAATATCCATGTTTCGAGAGAATGAATAAATCCAAGTAGATCTGTGTACATGTACAACCAAATGAAGAATGGTCAAGATACCCCTCAATATGGGCTGTCTGTAGGGTTTCTGTAGCTATAGTGTTTGCGTAATGGTGGTAATGACACGAAGTATACACCCCCTCCTCTCTCTCTCTCTTTAGGGTTTCTGTGGACGTAGTGTTTGTGTAACGATGGTATTCCAAACAAAAGCCGACACATAGCTAGTCTACCCCCCTTTCTCTCTCTCTCCCTTACTCTCAATCATTGACTAAATGAGTAATTATTGTCATACGTATGCAACACTATTGCCATGCCATATTATTTCATCTATATTATTGCTACAGTTTTACACATCTCTCTCTCTCTCTCTCTCTCACTCACACACTCTCTCTCTCTCTCTCAATATAAAGCCGTGATAAATTATAAATAGAAATATCTCAATAACTTATTTATGCTTTTTTACTGTTGTTTGATTTCTGATTGTGTAATTTATAATCCATGTGGTATCTCAAACAGAAGCATTTTTTAAACTACTGTAACAGTTTTACGCATGGGCAATATAACCATTATACATGTTGATGTGCTGCGCCAATAAAGAATTGTTCATGTTTTTATAAAAATAAAGCCACAATAAATCATTAATAGAAAATATTCCAATAACTTATGTTTGTTTGGGGTTTTTTTTTTTTATTATTATTATTGTTTGATTTCTGATTGTTTAATCTATAATACATGTATAAAGATGGAGAGAGAAAATACGATGATAAATTGCATTGTATAGGGGACGTTAGAAATTAAAAATATTCTAGGTGCGAGTCAATGCTATCAAAACTCAGGTATACTGGGGCTTTCCTCGAGATCTGAAGACTGCCGGTCATCATTAGCCATGATTGTTATCAAAACATCTTTCTCAGGTAGCTGTAGACCAAGGTCTCTGCAAACGTCAATCAATCTAAGCTCTATTGTTAAAAGTTTGATTGACCAGCGGCTTATCATTGATCGCGACACAGGTAAAATTTGGGGGCGTTAACTTAAAGTTGGGTCTTTAAAATACGGAGTTCCTGTGTCGAAGCAAGCGTTGGCACGTAAAGAGCCATCCCTGTTATATACGATCTTAAGTGCTAAGCTGTTATACTTCACTAAAGTTGGTGACGTCTCAATATGAGTGAAAATTCTGGACGGGGTGTTTAATAAACAAGCAAGTTCCGTTAGTCTATTCAATTCTTAAAAAACGTATGCTCTCTCTCTCTCTCTCTCATGTAATTAGAGAACCTTAAAAAGACACCAATGGAAAGATAAACTTCAAAGAACATTTTATATCATGACCGGACATCAATAATCTTTTGATTAGAGAATCGTACTTGAAATCGATAACTTTATCTCGCTACAAATTACAATGCTGATACTTTCTGATGAAATACCACGACTGTCCATTAACTCCAGCGGAAATTCTGATGCAATATTTTGTTTTAGTAACGGGTCAGATTCACATTTATACAATCTTATAGTGATATGATAATTTTGTTGACATAAAAACGATATTCATCGAACCATACCGACCTCATCGTAAGAACAGGAAGTTAGGTCCAGTGATTATTCCCAAGTGCATATCGATCTAACATTCTATTTCATCTTCCTACACAGTTATATGGTCCTTTAGCAAGATACGATACGCCATGATGGCCTCGGAGGAACACACGCGGAATCATTTTGTCCAACAGGAACTACAATGGCTATTAAATATAACATTAACCCTACGATTCAGCAAAATCAGCTCAATGGGGAGATAAGTCGCTCACCGTAGACACTCTAATGCATACACAGTATCTTTTGACATTCTTGTTTAACGTCCTATTACTAGATTTTTTTTCACTATTAAATGACGAAACCAGTCTACATAACGCAGGTGAAGTATCGCGGACAAAAGCATGACGCTCAAGGCTCTAGTTAGCAGTGAGGGTTCTTTAACGTGCCAAAGTCACAGGCACCTGAAGAATGGATAATTACTACACCCCATCCCCACCCCCCTTTTCGATAATTTTTTTTTGGTGGCAATAATTTTTCTGAAATGTGTGAATTCCCTGTCTATTTCATCCCTCTTTCGATTTATGTAATTGTTTCACTGTTTTTGAAAGCTTTCGAGATTGGCCTTCTACCGGTATAATAAAATACACAAGGTATGAAACAAAAATTTGTAAACAAACAGGGGGTCCCCGGTTCGGGGCACATTTTCCAAATAATACAGCGTTACCTAAGGAATTCTGGCAAGCGGCATGCTAGGGAGATGTCATACTACAAGTATCTTCAACTCAAAACCCATCTCATCTCTTCTTATTTGTCACAATCTTGCGTGCATTGATCGGACAGGGCTTCTCCCCTTCCACTGACAGCCAAAAAGGAGGCCAGAGATACTACAGTGTATATTGATATACATATCACTTATTGATTGTATATACATTTAGATCTAGATTTTCAACACGACTGAGATGGGAACATTTATAAAATTGGGGGGGGGGGGTGTGTAAAAATATATCTTGACAAGCCTACCTCTCCCCCCAACTTTAGGGTCTAGTGTAGAGCTGCCGCCAAAAGGTATTTGTTTCGTCTCGGACTAGAATGACGCTCTGTCACTGGCTGAAACGCGTCACGTGACTGCCGTCTTTTCTTTAGACGGCGAGTAACAAAATTTAGACGGCAATATGGCGGCCGTTGTGTCTTCTTATATATCCCTGTGAACTCAAAAGACACCACAGAGTCGTCCACTTCTGCTTCATACTAAGATTTATATTTTATTCAAAGTAGATATTAACTGCTAACTAACAACTCAACTTTATGCTTCTCCGTCGTCAACTTCCCATATTTATGTAGCAACATTCCATTATCACCTACATATGGTGTTTATATACATGTATCTCTCAACTGATTCGATACGCAAGAGCTTGTTCTGCGTATGTTCAGAGACAGCCTACAGACAAACAAGTTGATGGTGCAGGGGTTTCAACAGTCTTGTTTTAAGTCAGCATTTTGCAAATGCTATGGTCGTTATAACGATTTATTTTGCCAATAGAACCTATCGTTGGTTCAAATGCTATCTGACGTGTTTCATACCAATTGTTAGACCGTTCTTGGCACACTGGTTTTAACTACAGATAACTCCGTTTACCTGATCAAGATATAGGGCTCATGGCGGGTGTGACCGGTCGACAGGGGATACTTACTCCTCCTAGGCACCTGATCCCACCCCTGGTGTGTCCATGGGTCCGTGTTTGCCCAACTCTTTATTTTGTATTGCTTATAGGAGTTGTGAGATCAATCACTGTTCGTTACCTTCACCTTTCATGCCGAATTAAAACGAAGCTCTTGAAACCCCTGTAACATAAACTTATTGCCCTATAGACAACACTGGTTTATATGATTAATTGATCATACGCAGAACATGTTCTCGCGTAACGAATTAGTTGGGAGACATAAATTTTTATAACATATGCATGTGATAATAGAATATTGCTACATTAATATGGGAAGTTCACGATAGAGAAGATGAAACCATCCCTGTTCATCTTCAATTTGAGGTATTTGTCGCTAACGTCTATGTTCAATAAAATATCCAGATATGGAGCAGAAATGGAAGACTATGGTGTCTTTTACTTCGAGTTTCCTCAGCTCTATCAAATCGACACATTCATGTCTTCAGAATTTAATCCGGGGATCCGGGTTAGAATAGGTCCTCAATATCCTTTGCTTGTCGTAGAAGGCGACTAAATGGGGCGGTCCTTCGGATGAGACCGCAAAAACCTATTCTTTGTGTCACAGCAAGATACCTGCTCAAAGACCATGAGCGCCGAGCACAGGCCTGAGTTTTTCGGCCTTCACCGATAATGTTGACGTCCCCCTTATTCTCGAGAGATGCGTTAAACAAGATACAATCAATCAATCGTCTCCATTTGAGTGAAAAATTCTTCAGCGGGGCGTTGAAAAACGACCAACCTACCAGTTGCGTTATTTAGTTGAAAAGAGCTGTCACTAAATTTTCTGTCATCTGAAATGAATTATTTTAAAACAAAAAAAAAATCCAAGTCTTCAAGACGGTTTTTCAACAGGATTTAACTTCCGAATCTTTTTCTTGGGATCAAACGATACTTCAATGAAATTTTAATAATTGATTAAAGAAGCATTTATTGCATATTCTCTAACGTCCCTCTCGAGAATTATTCAAGCATTTCAAAACTCAAATTTACTTATTTTATGTTATTTGAGGGGATGTGGAAAATTTATAATTAGCAGATAAAAGTTTTGCTGTTTCAAAGCCTTGGGTGGGTTTTTTTTTTTCTAGCATTCTCTTTGTATTCAATGTATAAATGATTTAAATCAAGATAATCGATTATTTTTAGGCAATGGTGAAAGTGTAGAAATGACTAGTAAATGTTTAGAAGGCGAACGTTTTGCATTTCAAACGTTAGGCCCGTTGGGATCCGGGTTAGAATAGGTCCTCAGAACATCTTGCTTGTCGTAATAGGCGACTAAATGAGGCGGTCCTTCGCATGAGACCGCAAAAACCGAGGTCCCCTGTCACAGCAGGTGTGGCACAATAAAGAACCCTTCCTGCTCCAAGACCGTAAGCGCCGAGCATCGGTTTTTGCGGTCTCATCCGAAGGACCGCCCCATATAGTCGTCTCTTACGAAAAGCAAGTGGGTACTGAGGACCTATTCTAACCCGGACCCCCACGGGATCAACTAATTTCTTTTTAGGAAGACATATTTATTATAGATAGAGCTTGTGTATATATATGAATGTCGACACTTCTTTAAGAATGTCCACACTTGGTTCCGGATTGAGATCGCCAGATTCACAAAGACCATCAGACGACCCAGGATCATCTCACTAGGGAGCAGGAGTTTAATTTCTCATCTCCTATTTCTCTTAAAGAGTCATTGTCTGGACTTTGAAGATCTAATTGGCTGTCAAGTGAGGATGATTTGAGTTTGTTCCTATAATAGGGTGGTCAGGGACATGCTCAGTATCATTGGTAATTGAAGGGTAGTAATGTTCATGGATTTGTACGTTTTCCTTACAATGATGAATACAGTCTGGATCATCCCGACGTTTGTGTATACGCCGATTACCCTGTTGAACATTAGACTAAGTATCACTGTAATGATCCCCTTTGATAAAGCATTGAGCTTAATACACCTTCGTCTGTCATTATCCAACATTAATTCAAGGTAAAATATCCCTTGGATAACACAAATAATCTAATTTGAATAAAGAGTTGTCTTGGTAACGATTTGTTTCTAAATCAGTGTTCATTTCGTGAGGAATGGAAATACAAATCAAAATTGATTCGTGGGATCATAGCATTATGTGTTTTATATTATTTTGGATTTAAATCACTTTAGGATAGACTATGAGCTCTTAAAACGTCTCAAATTAATACCATGTTTGTTCCCAATGTTTGCGCAACAACTTGCAGGTTTTACAAATTCATCATCGTAAATAAATTCTTGAAGTTAGATTACCAATTTCAGATTGCCACTTGAATTGTACAAGAACCAGAGATTTCAGTCTTAGTATATGCTTCCAAACAATTTTAGCTATATGCAGCCGGTTTCAGATATGTTCCTTTGTTAGCTGACCTGTTTTTATATTCATATGAAGCAGAATTTATTCAAAAACTTCTACGTGAGAAGAAAAAATCTCTCGCTGTGACCTTCAATTCGACTTTTAGATATATCGATGACGTTTTGTCTATTAACAATGATAGCTTTCATTCATATGTCGATTTGATATATCCCTGTGAGCTCGAAATAAAGGACACCACAGAGTCGTCCACTTCTGCTTCATAGATATTTTATTGGCGAATTTGGCTCCACTTTTTTGGCACGCTGTTTTTGGCTATATTTAGATCTAAAACTTCATAGTTATTTCGGATTTCAAACATTTCGGTTGAGCATCACTGAAGAGACATTATTTGTCGAAATGCGCATCTGGTGCATCAAAATTGGTACCGTATAAGTTTTACATTGAAAGTAGACATTAACGGCAAACTGACAACTCAACTGTATGACAAACGGGATGGTTTCAGCTTCTCCATCGTCAACTTCCCACATTTATGTAGCAATATTCCATTATCACCTGCCTATGGTGTTTATATATCTCAACTGATTCGATATGCAAGAGCTTGTTCTGGGTATAGTCAGTTTTTAAATCGAGGTAAGCTACTGACAAACAAGTTGATGGTACAGGGATTTCAACAGTCTCGATTGAAGTCAGCATTTCGCAAATTCTATGGTCGTTATAACGATCTTGTTCGTCAATACAACCTCGCATTGGGTCAAATGCTGTCTGACGTGTTTCATACCGATTGTTAAGCCGTTCTTGGCACACTGATTTGACTGCGGATAACTCCGTTTACCTGATCAGGATATGGGGCTCACGGCGGGTGTGACCGGTCAACAGGGGATGCTTACTCCTCCTACGCACCTGATCCCACCTCTGGTGTGTCCAGGGGTCCGTGTTTGCCCAACTATCTATTTTGTATTGCTTGTAGGAGTTATGAGATTGATCACTGTTCGTTATCTTCACCTTGCATATGCATGTAATATGTTAAGGAGTGTAAGGAAAATTTTAGGACTTAATGCTTTTGACCACATGATTTAGTTGCAGTTAGGAGATTGAACCCTTGACCTAGGAGGAACAAACTTAATTATTTCTAATATACACTCTCTTTAATTGTTTGGTATTCAAGAGACTATTCGACGATTTTCACTCTTAACTGAGAATCGTAGCACCGGGGGTCATTCATTGTCACAATTTACATGTATTCTGTTTGCTTCTCTTTTTTTTTCAAGAGTCAAAAAGACGAACGCCGCGGTGGTCTAGAGGTTAAAGCGTTCGCCCCGCATGCGGAAGGCCGGGGTTCGAATTCCGACCGCGACAGACCTACGTCGTTAAAACAGGTAGTGCCAGTTCCATCGGATTATATGTCACGGGTCTAAAAACGGATGTCTCGTGTTACTATAGGTTGATTGATTGAATATTGTTTAACGTCCCTCTCGAGAATATTTCACTCATATGGAGACTTCACCACTGCCGGTGAAGGGCTGCAAAATTTAGGCCTATGCTCGGTCCTTATGGCCATTGCGCAGGGAGGGATCTTTGTCGTGCCACATCTGCTGTGACACGGGACCTCGGTTTTAGCGGTCTCATCTGAAGGACCGTCCCATTTAGTCGCCTCTTACAACAAGCAAGGGGGTACTGAGGATCTATTCTAAACCGGATCGTGGCTCGCTAAAGAACCCTCACTGCTCAATGGCCATAAGCGCCGAGTATAGGCCTAAATTTGAAGCCCAGCCCTTCACCGGTCTTGGTGACGTCTCCATATAAGTGAAAAATTCTCGAGAGAGTCGTTAAGCAATATACAATCGATCAAGAGTCAAGAAATCTATGGAATTATGAATTTTCACTAATATCATTGTGAAGCTAATTTACACCTCCGTGGCCGAGTAGTTAGAGCATCGCGCTCAAAATCACACGGCCTCTCACCTCTGGTCGGCCCGGGTTCGAATCCCGCTCGCGCCGCAAGTGAGAAAGTTTCCCAGTTTACTTTCGGAAGGTCGGTGGTTTCTTCCCAGGTACATTGTATCTGGGTTCTCTCTTCCACCAATATAAACTGGGCGGCACCATATATAACTGAAAAATTGTTGAGTGTGACGGAAACAGCAAAACAAAAAAAACAAAAAAACATACACCTTTGATTGATTGGTTTAATAACGTCCCTCTCGAAAATCTTTCACGCAGATGGAGACGTCACCATTGCCGGTGAAGGGCTTCAAAATTCAGGCCTATGCTCGGCGCCTACATCCTTTGAGCAGGGAGAGATCTTTATCGTGCCACACCTGTTGTGACACGGGACGTCGGTTTTTGCGGTTCATCCGAAGGACCGCCCTGTTTAATCGCCTCTTACGACGGCATATATGTGATCACTATGGACTATTTGATATTTTGCTAAAATAAATATATTCTTATCATTAACACAGGTCGCGGTAACTCATTTGTAGAGCGTTCGCTTTGTACGTAGCCTAACCAGGAAGTCACGAGTTCGAGCTCCGCTCGTATTAAGGCGGCGCGTCAAACTTCGCCAAACGCTTGGAGTCTTTTGGACATGACCTTAAGACGGAGGACCTGTATCGCGGCAGGCGCTGGCACGTTAAAAAAACCTCACTACTACGTCTTGAGCCCTACGCATAGGTCTAAATTTGTGGCACTTCATATACTGCTAGTGACGTCTAAATATAAGTGAAAAAATTTCGATGGGGCGTAAAACAAACAAACAAATTGCCCAAGTACCAGAAACCCTGACCCAAGGGCCACGAATTTTACAATTTTGTTAGAGGTACACATATCCTAGCTTGTCGTGTCTAACACACAGTTTGTCGGCAAGAGGTCCGGGAGTCAAGATTTTCGTTATCTTCACATTTTTTTTTTTTTTCAAGTATAAGGTCCGTAAGTAGGTCTGCAGCTTCTAAAGTAACGGAAACTAAAACCATCGCGTAATTTTCCCGTTATCCGATTGATGCTCAGTGGCATAGCTATATTATAGCTCTGTAAGCACGTGCTTACAAATATTGTTGCAATTTTTTAGAGAAATAAATAGTTACATTTTCATAGCAACTCCCGATAGTTTTCCTGGAGCGTCACGAACTTGCACCTATTCACTGTACGAAATAAATTAAGTGCACGGTTTGATAAATTGAACTTGACTTTAACCAGGCAATAAACACCTTTGCATCAGATGGAAACCGTGAAATACAACTTTTATTCCTATATTAGACAGTTATCAGATATAGAATTGAATGGGGGAAAATACTTCGTTTACCTGATCAAGATATAGGGCTCACGGTGGGTGTGACCGGTCGACAGGGGATGCTTATTCCTCCTAGGCACCTGATCCCACCTCTGGTGTGTCCAGGGGTCCGTGTTTGCCCAACTCTCTATTTTGTATTGCTTAGAAGTCGCAGATCGTTAATATCATCACCTTTCATACTGCATCTAGCCATCAAACACATAGTCCTAAGTCCCACTTCACTGTAGCATCAGTAGTGATTGCTTAATATGTAGTGACTAAGTCTTTAGTTTTCTGTATTTTTCTTGCTTCTTTTGATGTCCGTTGGGATGTGTGGTTTATTAATTTCTTCGAAAATCTTTGTTCTTATGTATTCCATTTTATGTTGACAATAGAAAAAAAATCAAAGCTGACTGTGATCTTACAGAGCTTGTTCTCTACAATTACAATATACATTGTAATTGTTGAGGTATTATGACGATTGCCAGATAAATATTCTCAGCTTTGGGGGGGGGGGGGGGGGGGGGGGTGGGCTGCCGCCCCCAGACCCTGCTTGCATTTTGTTAATCCTAGTGCAAACTATTTCACAATTTTTATAATGATTTTTTAGTATTCATGGATATATGTCAAACAAAATAGTAATTTTACACCCAATGCACTTTTGAAAAGAATGCTTCTTTGGTGAATCAAATCACTGTATAGTTAACATTTGATGATAAACATTGCTGCCCCCAGACCCCCTGCTTGCATTTTGTTAATCCTAGTGCAAACTATTTCACAATTTTTATAATGATTTTTTAGTATTCATGGATATATGTCAAACAAAATAGTAATTTTACACCCAATGCACTTTTGAAAAGAATGCTTCTTTGGTGAATCAAATCACTGTATAGTTAACATTTGATGATAAACATTTTCAGGGAAATTGTGAAAATCATTTGTAGGGTAAAATCCACCAGATGAAAGACTTACACGATTGTCAAAACAACAAATCATAATATCAAAATCTGAAAGTCCTCGTTATGACTTGAAGAAATCCAAATTTAAGTGAAAAATTCCCAATGGGACATAAAATAAACCAATCGCCCTAGTACCAGAAACCCTGACCCATTGTACAATTCTGTTAGATTGATTGAATATTGTTTTACATCCCTCTCGAGAATTTTTCACTCATATGGAGACGTAACCATTGCTGGTGAAGGACTGCAAAATTTAGGCCTATGTTCGGCGCTTATGGCCTTTGAACAGAGGGATGTTTATCGTGCCACACCTGCTGTGACACGGGGCCTCGGCTTTTGCGGTCTCATCCGAAGGACCACTCTATTTAGTCGCCTTTTACGACAAGCAAGGGGGTACTGAGGACCTATTCTAACCCGGATTCCCACAGGGGCAATTTTGTTAGAGGTAGGTAACCAAGCTTGTGACTATGCACACAGTTTGTCTGTAAACTTCTCACGCGTGTGTAGCATAAATATTGGTATATATTATCATTGTGGTGGGACTTTTGTCGTAATCTATATCCAATCTGGGATTAATTTGATGATATGAGCACAATGGGGAAGAAGTTCATGTTAATTGCATTATAGGTCACCTTCCTAATTTACAAATATAATCCAAATTTATCCCAGTTGAAATCAAAGATATTGTTTTGTTTTTTAATTATGTATGCTGAACAAGGTTTACAAGATATGTTGAATTGTTTACAGGATTATACCTCAAAGTGGAATATAAAGGTTTACGTGGATAAAACAAAGATAGTTGTTTTTAGAAAAGGTGGGAAATTAAAAAATAATTATTGTTGGAAGTATAACACGTTGGTTAGTATTGTTGGAAATTTTAATTATTTGGGTATAACATTAAATTTTGATGGAAAATTTCACAAAACACAAAATGTTTTAGCAGCGCAATGTAGAAAAAGTTTAAGTAGCCTGTTAACCAAACTGAAAAATTTGCATGTAAATGTAAGTACACAGTTGTCATTGTTTGATACGTATATAGGAAGTCTAGCAAATTATGGTTGTGAAGTTTGGGGCTCACATCCAGCAAATGATTTGAAAAATGTTCATTTGAATTTTTGTAAAAAGGTTTTATGTGTCAAGAAGTCTACTATGTCTATGATGGTCTACAATGAATTAGGACGGACACCTCTACATGTGCTAAGAAAGTATAAAATATTGAAATATTGGTTAAAACTATAGAAGACAAATAATTGTATATTAAAGAGTATTTATCAGGATATGTTAGATGTTTGTCACTCAAATTATTTTACTTGTTGATTGACATATGTAAGAAATTTATTATATTCTTTAGGATTTGGATATGTATGGAATTGTACTTATGATATAAATGAAAACAAAATTTTATCTGAAGTAAAACAAAGACTACAAGATTTGTTTATACAAGAAATTAATAGTGTTTTTGAGACGTCACCAAAATGTAACTTATATAAATATGTCAATGACAGTTTTACATTACAATTGTATCTTACAAATCTGTTCCAATATGCATATTCAAAATATTAATAAATACTGATTATCCTCACATAGATTAGAAATTGAACAAGATAGATTTAGCAATATTCCAAGAAACAAAAGAAAATGTAAATTATGTTCAAAGAGTATTGAAGATGAATATCATTTTATATTAGTATGTCCTTTTTATAATGATTATAGAAAACAGTATTTAAAGAAATATTATGAGATTGATCACTGTTCGTTATCTTCACCTTGCCTTATTATAAACACCCCTCCACTTTCAAGCTTGTCCAACTATTATCAACTGGAAATGTTACGGAATTATATAAACTTGGTAAATACCTATATAAATGTTCATCTATTAGATCTCAGTTATTATAAGATTATCCTCAGTATCTATCCTGTCCATGTACATCAGTATGATATCTTATGTTCTGTTACTATTTCATTGTATTATTTGTTGTATATACTTTATTCCTATGAACTGTATGGTTCTTGGTCAATATACAATACAAATCCTTAACTACCGCTTTACACACACCGGGTTCTACAAATGGTCCTCAAACCGTGTGTATATAATGTACACAATTAGTGCTTATGTCACTGAAATTGGCGAAAAATATCAAGTGCATATTGTTTCATTTTAAATAACTAATGCCAGCAATTCGAATTCATCCCTAAGGGAAACGAAAACTTGGATCGGCAATTACTATATAGCGATTCAACAGCCAGCGATGTAAATACAATACACTGTCCATTGCTCGACAATACACTCGTACTTCGAAAATTAATCGTGTCGACTGTAATGACGATTTTCACGAAAACACACGGATCTTTAACGGGATCCCGGAGTTGCTTCAGTGAACCAAGCAATTTCTATCAGTATACGTTAAACAGCGAAGGGAAGTTTACATTTAAAAATCAGTCGCTCTAATTTCAAGTTGTGACTTTTCGCATTATGGATTATATTTTCAATGGGATTTTCTTTTTGTCCGTGTATTTATCTTTCTGTGCAGGTAGGTTTAAAATCATACTAAATTTGTAGTAATTAAGTTATTTTTTTCGGTTTCGTTCAATAAGATTTTCTTCTAAATGTGCAATTCGCAAACAACGACAATCATCATATCATACATTTGTAATTTAAAGTTTATTAAGGTATCTATATTTGTTTGGTTTTATTTTTTCATATCTCGTGTTATTTGGGTATTTAAGCTATCGTGAAAAGTATATGTCAAGTGGTCCAAACTTTCATAGGGAGAATATGCTTTTTAACTATACGTATTTCATCTTACCATGCTCAAACAATTCGATAATTTCGAGCACTTAGGGAGTGACTATTTAAACCATCTCACCAATATAATGGACATGGTCATCTTTCTTTTTCTATTTACTTTGTAATTCCGGTGGGTTTTAAATATCGGAATTGCTCAATCTTTTTGTTTGATTATCTCCTTGTCCTTAAATTTTATTTACCAACCTGAGATGTAGTTAATTCTGACTTTAGCTATTGAATGACATTATAAACTCTGATAACACTAAATAACTCTCAGCAATCATTAGTCATCAATCACAATGAAGATTTCCCAGTGCAGTTCAGTTTATTTCACTCAAACCCAAGAGTTAAGGTTGGAGGGGGGGGGGGGGGGTACCCAAGAGAGATGAAATTGCAATGTTGAAAATAATTATCTTCCGAGTATCTATATATCGACAGGTCAGGCTCGGTGATTTCCTGATTAAACTAATGACTGTATAATGAAGTAATGTTCCCCAAGTACTCAACGTGTTCAAACTTTATGTCAACAAAGTGTACACTTATTTTTATAAACATTTGAAGGTTTAAAAAAAATGCTCTACTTTTAAACAGTGTCGATTTGCAAAGCATGTGTTGAATGTTATCAAGCAATAAAAGTACTACAGCCAGCAGACTCTGAAACCCACGTCCTCTAGATGTACTGAAGCTATCTACCATATATATTGATTATAATCATCCGATCATGTTCTTGTGACATTCGTACACTGTCAAAATGATTCAAAATTTACGTGCCTCTCTCTCTCTCTCCAATAAAATGCGATCAATCCACAGACACCGCGTTCGCACTTCCCAGGTTTTATCAGTTTAACAAAAGCTTTGATATCATCTCCGCCAGGTATTCGACATAGTTCGCGCATCATCGCCTGCAATAAGTGACGCTGTTCCGTGTTACAACCCCTTACAGCTCTATCGCCTACGTACCCCCGTCTCTTGTGACCGAGATTTTTACACAGAAGTACCAAGGCTGAGGGCGGCTTTTAGATATATTTGCTTGCCCCGGTTTTTTCTCACTCCACAACATAATTCAGCGATGAACAATTAATTAATAATGATGCAAATTAACTTGCCCGATTATTTGTTTTTCCTTGATATTCATTTCTGTTGAATGCCTAATTGATTGTGTTCTTTCGGACTTATCCGACATCATAAAGAGTAAGAAACGAATTGAACAGAATAAGAACACCATTTCGATGTAAAACTTATACGGTACCAATTTTGATGCACCAGATGCGCATTTCGACAAATAATGTCTCTTCAGTGATACTCAAGCCGAAAGTTTGGAAATCCGAAATAACAGTAAATTTGTAAGAACTAAAAGGAAAAACAGAGTGCCAGACTGGAGTCAAATTCGTCTAAGGATCAGAGCTATGCATGAAGGAGATAATCCTTAATTTTGAAATGAATTTCTAAATTTTATCACAGCAGTTAAATATATATCCGTATTTTCAAGCTAGTAATGAGATTCGATTGAAGAAAACAAACATGTAGACGGTATATATTCGGTATTTTCCAGGTGTCACATTAAGCCTGGTAGTTTTAAAATGTCTTGAAATTCATGCAACGATATACCCCCCTAATGAAGTCATTGTGGGTAGGCGATCGTTGTTGGTAGCGCGTTCATCCAAGGCTCCGAAACAGTCCTCGATGTGAAATCCCATCCGGGATGTGAAATTCCACACTGATTTACACAATAAAATGATAAGTTTGATTAGTCATTATACGAACATAAAATGCTCTATTCGTGTTTCTTTTTAGAATAGGTAACATCAAATTGGAGGTATTCAGAACTGTGATATAATATGGTAATGAGTGAGAGAAGAAGCTAGGTGATAAAGTCATTATGAACAAATTTAGTAGCCCATATCATGTTCATCTCGAATCAGTTTCACCATATGACATTTCAAGTTCTTTGGAAGGTTATGAAAATACAGATTTTGCTCATTTTTGGCCATAAATTGACGCATAGATTGATTCAGGAAATATAGAGTGCATACTCCGGTCCCTATTTCTCGAACTTACGTCTTTACAACTTTCGTACAGTACATAGGCTAAAGTGTGTACGTGTTATTTAAAGCAAAATATCTTAATTTTAAAATATTTCCCATTTTCATCTGAAACACTCAAATTGCTCACATCTGTGACTATCTTAAATCTTGTATCTTTTATATAAACAAAACTAGTGGTTTATTAAAGTTACTATATATAATGTGATGATCCTATATATACGTGGTTTGTGTCAACACCAAAAGTTTGATATTCATTGGAATATATATGCCTTGGGGTCGAAATCTCTTCTTCAGAAATTCAGCTTCCTTATAGCTATCAGTATACTTTGCCAAATCCCCAAATAAGTCAAATGCTTTTGTTTGTCTGTTTTACATCCCTTGTAGAATTTTTAAACGTATTGAGACGTCACCAGCTGTGCATGAAGTACCACAAAGGTTGATCTGTGCTTAGCTCTCGGGGTAGTGAGGACTCTTTAACGTGCCAACGCTAGCCGTGATGCGGGAACTCCGTTTTTAAGACCCGTGGTACCGAGCGTTTGGAGAAGGAGTAATCACTACCTACATGACCTGTGTTTACATCTAAAGTAGGTTCGACGTGGCCATGGCGAGGCTCTAACTCATACACCCCTGGTTACGAACAGCGAACGCTGTAACCACTGAGCGACCTGGCCAGTTCTCTTAATGCAATATTGATTTTGAAATGTTTCCAGGGATAAAAAATTAATCATTTAATTAATAAATAATGAACAGATTTTATATCTTTCCATATTAAGAATAAAGCACACCTATAATTCTGTTATTATACCACAGTGGTTGGTATTCATGGGCTTGCCAAGTTTCAGTATCATAATTGTCTTGATTTTCCTTGCAAGTTACCATACAACTTTCCAACATCCATTTTGTATGTATTTTTATGTGTTAATGTAATCTGATCCAAAAACTTTAAAATACTTCATTTTTCACTTGGCGTTTGTTCCTAATTGTTTTTCTTAACCATGTTTTTTTAATCCCTTGTAACAATTCAAATTTACCATTCTTAGTCCATCACATGGCATAGTCTTGTGTGACGATATTCCTTTTGAACTTATCGATATTTGACTGACATTAATATATTGTTAGTTCTTTTAATGCGTTACAAGGACTGGGTAGAGGAAATAAATAGATGATTAAGTTATGAAATCGGAAATGATTTTACAAGTGTGGTTTCCAACTAGTGTGGGGTTTCTTTCTTTTTATGTCATATTTTTATTTATTTATTATTTATATGAAAGGCGATATGACAAAATACTAGTAACATCACAGTGAATTCTTAAGATTACTTAAAATTTCATATGAAAACGATAGTCTCTCTTTATGATAATTTTACTACCATCTATTCAATTTGAATCCTTAATGTTAAGCCCAGGCATTTTGTAGAATTCATCAATTTTCCATTATTATTTATAATCTTTTAACAACATTTCCGAACCATTAAGGATTACGTTGGCATGTTGCGACATAACACACTGAAATAAATTTTATTTAAATACCTTGATTTTTTGTCCCCCACCGCAACGCGGAAGGGGACATAGAAATACCGGTGTCCGTCCGTCCGTCCCACTTCATTTTGTAGACGCAACTCCTCAGAAACCGCTCAACAGATTTTGTTCATATTTTGTAGGATTGTTAGTCACAATGTGTAGTTGATCATATTTCGTTGCCATTTTGATTCGACAGTTTTGACAGGAGTTATGGGACTTTATTGAATTTGTACATGCTACACTATAGGAACACTTTGTGGACGCAACTCCTCCGAAACCGCTCACCGGATTTCATTCAAATTTTGTAGGATTGTTAGTCACCATATGTAGTTGATCATATTGCGCCGCCATTTTGATTCGACAAATTTTACAGGAGTTATGGGACTTTTGTGTTTCAACTTTTTTTTGCGGCGGTGGGGGACATGGCTACGTGTAGCAATCTTGTTTTCCATCATTATTTTGATAGATAATATTTCTACGCATGAAAGAATATGTAGGGCGAGATTGGACCTCCTTGTCAACATCCCTATCCAAACCTTAAAAGATTGAACAGGATATCTGCTGAGATACAAAAGAAACAGTATTATTTTGAAATGTTTCAAAAAACCCACTGTCAAATGGATGCGATAAAATAGGCATACATGTATTTAAATATTTCAACGATAAATTTTCATGAGACTGAAAAAATCAAAATTCTTTTTAAAATCGATAATTATTGGCATTTTAAATTTTATGGGTTAGGAAGAATCGTATCACAACAACACATTTAAATCTCTAGCTTCATTTAATTAGGAAAGTGTCAAACCATTACTGCTCCCCGGGGAAGGTTTCCGGTAATTGTTACCCATCAGCGACAGATTTATGTCCAATATCTAGTTTACAAAAAAAAAAAAAATGTTGCAGGCACTAGTATCTATACATCTCCCTTAAATCATGTAATGCTCACTGAAGTTGTCACAAATGAAATAGTTTAGCGATCTGCAAAACAGATAAATTACCCGGGGATACTGTGACAATAATACAACTGCGCTTATTAATAGAGCATAGCTTCCATAGGGTAACTTATTTTGATTACTGTTTTGAATGACAAATCAGTGTGAATAATTACGTAAATGTCTTTGATTAAAATGTGTCATCTAAAATTAAAATTTGCGACTATGCAGAATTAAGATGCCTTATATTACAAAATTAATATTTCACTGGTTTGTTTGTTTACATAAAAAGACTCGAGTCTTTGTTTACAAAACACAGATTTAAGGCTAAAATATTTCTTTTATTCTTGCATTCAGAAGGTCAAACTTTTGGTTGTCTGCATTAAATGAGTTACATTTTCAATGTTTAACATCAAAAATGCAAAATATCTTTTTCAAAAATCGTGAACCAGTCCCTTTAACATGATGTCTGTGAATATAGCACTCGTGCAAGAAGTTGAACATTACCCCGTCTACGACGAAAAGGCCTCGACTACTATAATTATGTCGTCCGTCCGTGAAAGAACTTTATCCTGATCCATGACTTTGTGTCTTTGAATTGGTTTATTCTGTATTCGAATTTTTTTTAAAACGTTTGAAACAATGGAGTAACTTTTATATTCATCAGTTCAAATCTTGAATAAAAATAACTGAAATGGCAAAATGATTACAGTCCATTTAAATAAAAAGCGTTCTTTGTTCCTTCGTCGATGTTTTTGGTTTCTTGGTTCATTCGTTTAAAAAAGATATTCACGTATACAGTTCGTTTTCCAAAAGACCAGTCGTATTGTCGGGTTTTATTACCATGCTGGGACAGTATCGAAAGCTGATCTTGCGATATTTTTTGGAGGGGGATTTAGTCATATAATTAGTCTGCGGTGTATCATCCCCGATTTATTCCATTAAACACACCATTGAATAAATGAGTCTGTGCATGTATATATATTTGAGATGATTGAAAGTCATTTTATAACTCCATCATTTAGATATCAACTTACCTCTATATTAAACTTTTTTTTTCTTGCGAGAGTGTCGTAAAGGGATGGTTGTACATCTTCCATACAATTTGTGTAACCAAGTAAACATTTATTTAATGTATTTTAATCAACGACAAGAAAGAAACGCTACCATCATAGCACTAACCGCATCATTACCTGTGTTGATATGGGGAAATCCCGAAACAACAAGGCGACTTTCGTTCACCTTCATCAGATCTTCAGAAATCAATCGGTTACATAATGAAAGCTGCGGTTGTAGAAAAACACTAGTGAGTAAAAGAGATATCGATCCGAATAAGAACTGGAACAATGTTTAATGACAGAGGAGAGAGAGAATAACTGAAATTTAAGCATTCTGACACAAAGCTGATTTATATCAGTGCAATGACATGATAAACTTATGCGCGGATAATGAACTTGTAAGCCCCCTAAAACTTCTGGATAGATTTTCATAAAATTGATGTAATTATCAGGTGTATCTGATTGATTTGTCATGTCATATGGAGCTCTGTTGTGTATTCAATATAACAATATTTACACAATGGATGAAAGGGTCAGGAATAAATACATTATAGTAAGCATAGGAATATCTCCTTTTTACAATTAAACGAAGATTCCTCGTGTTGTCTAGAACGGTACTCTAACGGGGCACATTCAAAATGTATCATATCTCAATGCAATATTCGTTTTTTAGATTTAAGAATATGTGTATTGTAAATATGAAACAGGAAAGAATTCGAATTTCCATGACTTAATAAATGACCCTGGGAGAGAGTTAAGTCACGAAGGGACACCTGAAAGTGTCTCCTTGAACTTGACATGTTTAAATGACATTGAGTAAGTCAGAACACATCAAATGTCATAAACAATTTTTGTGCCAGCTGCGTCTGTTTAAAAATTCAGTTGATTTCGGAAATTTCCCACAATGATCTTGACATAGTCCAACTTATCTCGATCGTCTAAAGCAATTTATGGTCCCGCTGAGAATTCCATTGTCCACATGACCATGATATCGGATTAACAGGAACCTCCAGGTCATTGGGAACTTTTGTCATGTGGCTGTCCTACAGATAATAACAGTTCCGAAAATAGAGATGGACCACATATACCAGCTTATGGTTTGATTTGATCGTACTTTATTGTATATGATTGATATACAAAAGGATCAGAAGCAAGTTCGTACAACTTAGATAATCTAATAACACACAATTGTCATTGGGGAAAAAACCAATATACAGAGAATACAATCATGGTAAGTGTTCTACAGATAAACAATGCAATATGATCATCAGCTAAATCTTTTAATTTCATGAATATACGTCTGAAAATAAGGGAAACAAGAGGTGTTTGTGAAACACAAATGCCCCCGATAATGGCCAATTCCGAAGATGGCCGCAAGGTCACAAGGGCAAATATCTTGGTACCAGTAGAAAGATCTTGTCAAAAGAAATGCTATGTACAATATGAAAGCTCTAATATTTACCATTTAGAAGTTATGACCAATGTAAAAAAAAAAATTAAAGTAGGTCAAATGTCAAGGTCAAAAGGTTCAATACCAACGGAAAGATCTTGTAACAAGAAATACTCATGTGAAATATCAAAGCTATATCTCTTACTGTTCAAAAGTTATTAGCAAGGTTAAAGTTTTCAAAAAGGAGGTCAAACGTCAAGGTCACGGGGTAAAAAATGTTGGTACCCACGGAAGGATCTTGTCACAAGGAATACTCATGTGAAATATCAAAGCTCTATCACTTACTGTTCAAAAGTTATTAGCAAGGTTAAAGTTTTCAAAAAGTAGGTCAAACTCCAAGGTCAAGGTCACGGGGTCAAAAATTTTGGTACCCACGTAAAGGTCTTGTCACAAGGAATACTCATGTGCAATATCAAAGCTCTATCACTTACTGTTCAAAAGTTAGCAAGGTTAAAGTTTCAGACAGAATTACAAAATGACAGACAGGACAAAAACAATATGCCCCGCCCCCCCCCCCCCCCCCCCCCCCCGCCCCCCCGATCTTCGATCTCGGGGGCATAAAAATACAATTATTTAATTCGGTAGATAAGACATTATCACCCCAAAGTAGAAGATGTGCATCAATAATAACCAAATCATTTAACCTCAGCAATATATCCATTAATTTGTATCTAGCAATTGAATACTTCTTACAAATAAAGAAAAGGTGATATGCGTCTTCACACATGCCACAGGAACATAATGAAGATCAACAATATTACGTCTATAAAGATCAGAATACAGGTGTTTCTCACATTATCACCAGTGTGAGATCGACTTTACCGATGTGAGACAGCCATGTGAGATTTTTCTATATCATATACCTAGTAGTGTATCAGCCCTGATACACCTATCTTGGCTAGGGTGAGACAGCTGCAAGTAGGTAGGGCTGTCTCGCCCTAAGGGCCGAGATATCTCTGTCTCGGCCCGTTGTCAAGGGGCTGTCGCGCCCTCAAATTTCAAATGGCTATTTCTTCTTTAATCTTTTGAAATCTAACATAACTACATGAAAAAATGATGTTAGACACAATTTTTTTCATATATAATACTTTCTTCCACGACAAAATTTAATTTAAGCAGAAAAATTAAATAAAAACGTTTTTGAAAACAGCGCTAAATTGTAGCGAGTATCTAAGCAAAGGGGGGTAACCCAGGTAACAATTGTTTATTTAGAACAATAACACGTTTAACTTCATTTCAAAACAATCAACGTTCTAGGTGACAGAAAACAGTAGGAGGATCATGGAGGGTGATACTGAAGCATTTTCAGAAATCCCCGGTCCTAATGGAGATAAAATGTTAATTTACAGCAATTTTGATGTAGAAAACTGTTTTAAAACGATTTCTGAAATCTAAAATCCCGAGGACTTGGCAATAAAACGAGAAAAGTAGAACCATTATCTTCCAACGTATTTCAACGACTTATAGATGCTAAACAGATGGGAAACGGTAAAAAAAAACTTACTTCAGTATAAGGTAACATTCCTTAAGCAAAGAAATAGCAGCATCAGTAAACATTCCCGTTCATACGATGACGCCACGTAAACAAAGTTCTACAACTCTTACAAATTATATGAAATATTGAAAACGGGCGAGTTTGGTAAATCCGAAAAAATAAATGAAAATCAGCAATGGAATAAAGCTACAAAACCCAGACTTTAGCATGTTTCACAATGTCAATAGTACTGGAAACGTAACCATTAAAGTAAACTCTCTGAAGGAATGAAATAGTCAAATATCGTTGTACAGTATACCATGTATTTATGTTTGGGTCAATGACCCCCCCCCCCCCCCCCCCCCCCAACCCAACCCAATTTAAAAAAAATGTTTATCAACTTGTGTTTTAGGTATATGATATAAACAATATCACACTCTAATGTTGATCTCGGACCTGGGATTGCCCCTCGAGTGATCTCGGCCCTCGCCCTACGGGCTCGGGCCGAGATCAACTCTCGGGGCCAATCCCAGGTCCGAGATCAACATTAGAGTGTGATATTCTATATGTCTCACACTGCTGCGACGTCATTTGATTGTGACGTCATATATTTTCTATGATTTACGTTACACCGTGAAGATTTACATTACACAGTGAAGTAAAAATATTTTGCATTGTTATCTTTAAATTTTAATGTAGTATAGCTTTCTGGTGGACAACTTTGGGTTTTTTAGTTTACACTTACAGTGTAAACCATTTTCGGGTATGCTCTTTCTGCCTATCTAATTAGTTTTTGCATCGAAGTTCAAATGAGGATTTTGATAATCTAAAATTTTCTGAAAGCTGCTAATTTTATGCACTAAACTGTAGTTAAAATGTGAGAAAAATAATCCTTCATTATTTACTCGTGTGGGATAAGGAAATTCCACCTCTGGAACAAGATTCGCTGTCTAGGACTCGGCAAAGCCTCGTCCAAGACTGCGAATCTTGTCCCCTCGGTGGAATTTCCCTATCCCACACTCGTACTAATGAAGGATTCTATTAGTCTCAGTTTGATATGAATTATATCCAACAAACGAGAACCATATAAAGAGTATCCAGAAGGTTTGGGGTTCTTGATATTATTAGAGGGGATTCAATACTAAGAGAATTCCACTTAATTGATACAACGTCTGGTACAAATGATTTTTGTAAACTTCTGCATTTTGGTATTATCTCCATAACAGTTATATGTGGACGTGTTGTTTATTTGACTAGGTATTCTTTGTTTTAGATATTGCGGAACCTCGTTATCATGAATCTTGTACATGGTAACTAATCTAGCATTTGCTCGTCTAGAAGATAAAGGTTCTAAACTAGTTTCTAAATATAGAGAATCAGTAGAGGCTAGTATAGGAAGGCCAGTAATAATTCGTGCTGCACGTAATTGGACCTTTTCTAACAGATCACTGTTATATGAGTTACATCCATCCCAAACAACAGAGGCATATTCTAAAGCTGTACAATTTTTTTTTTTTAAAAAGCGTTTCTACCGAAAGTGAATTTTAATTTTTCTAAGAAGACCTAGTTTTTTGTAAACCGTACTTGTTATTTTATTTATATATTGGGACCAGCCCAAATCGCATGAAACAAACAATCCTAAATGTCTGTGCACTGACACATACTCCAACTGAAAAATAATTTAGGAGGATCAATGTTCTTATTCAATGAAAAAAGTACAGCATTAGTTTTTGAGGGATTAAACTTTAACAACCATTTTTTGCCCATTCATCTAGGACGCTAAGGTCAGGATTCAAAGTAAATTCATTTTCATATAAATTCTTAGATGTATACTAGCGGAAAAAAGAAACTGCATTTTAAAATTTAGTAAAACTTAGTTTCTTTTTTCCTCTAGTATATATTGATTCGAGTTATCATCAGCAAATAAATATACAGAAAGACATCATATTTTCATTAACATCATAACATGCATGTAGATTAAATATAATAGAGGTCCAAGAACAGCGCCTTGGATATCCCTGCATTTAAACGTGCACTTGAAGACAATGGGTCTTTGTACGTAAATATTTGGGTCCGAAAACAAGGATAACTAGTAAACCACTGAAAAACACTGCCTCTGATCCCATAAGTATGTAGTTTAAATAAAAGACTTATAGGTTATAGACTTTGTATGGGAAAATATGACGACCAGTTTTTTGGCGCGTACACGGACCGTCATATTTCCCATATTTCCCATACAAAGTCTATAGCCTTTTTATTATATACTTTCAATTTCATTTAGAAACTAACAATAATTTTATTTTTAGGCTAACAATAACTTTATCGGTTTAACTGAGTAAAAGATGAAAAACACGAAAAATTTGAAAATTAACGGCGTAGAAATATGATTGTGACGTAATGTTTGCGGGCCGGAATGTTTCCGGGCATATATCGTGTGATACATGTCCGCAAACTTTTAAAGAAAAAAGAAGAGATGAAATTGAAAGTATATAATAATAGCTTATATTTCACACACGTATATGATGATTTCGAACCGTCGTTTTAATATATAAAGTAAGAGCTCCGCAAGCTGGGGTGTCCCCTCGCAGTGAGTGTCTTTCAATACCTTGCGTTCACTGTATCATCTGATAATATGTATAACAGTATGGCCGTTGAAGCGGAACAGGAATTGTTCATTGGCGTGTCGTAAGTGATAATCATATTCAGTCAAATACGGTGATATTATCTCACTTTTATTTATATTATGAAACGCTCAACGAACGGTCGCCCG
The DNA here is from genome assembly GCF_947568905.1 of Ostrea edulis. NCBI lineage: Eukaryota > Metazoa > Mollusca > Bivalvia > Ostreida > Ostreidae > Ostrea > Ostrea edulis. The sequence continues at coordinate 63,936,875 of NC_079168.1, read as the reverse complement.
TTCTGATTTCTAGAAAAACATAGACAATACACATCTTATAAATCCTCCATCCTCATTTACACGCAAAACAGTGTGAACGAGGCATAAGTAAGAATGATTTTATGGGAGTTGGTGATTTTATGCCTCGTTCACACGAAGAATTTAATTCGCATTAAACGTAAGTTAATGCGAATTAAATCTGAACCGCGTTCACACGGAGATTTTAATGCGCATTAGTTTACTTCGAATTAAAATTGACGTCGCGATTTAATGCGAATTAAATTTACTTCGCATTAGCTCCGTGTGAACGCTAAGCGAAGCTAATTCGAATTAAATGTAGACGCATGCGTAATGGCCAATTTGGGTCACATGCATCATACCCATGGTCAGCTATATATATTAATGTTAGTTTTGTACAAAAAACTAAGCAAAATGATAATAATCACTAAAAACATGTACAAACAGCATGTCATTAGGTAATGTCAGACGTAAATCTGTGCTCTGCATAGGCATACTGAGTAATACATGTGGAAGGAATTGTTTTTAAATACGACAACAATGTTTTAAAATAGTGATAATATGATTTTCTTTTTTACATTTTTAAAAAACAAATATGCCGCTCATTGCTAATTTGTATACCATATGACGTCATAGTAGACTTATAATACGTATTAGTAATTAAAAATTACGTCACAACAGTAGTCAGCGGAATGGTGAAAAAGACATTCCGAAGTTTTAAAATTGGGCCCATGAAGAAACAATATATTGTCTAGATTGAATGCTGGTTGTCAGAGGAAATAACAAGTAATTTCTTGGGAACATATAAATAAACACGACAAAAAACTCCTTATGTGTAGATCAGTTATGTATGTAAATTGTAAACATGTAGTACACTACATGTAGGCCTATATAGCGTTTTGAACAAAGAATTCTGCATCTACACAATATTCATTAAAATATCTATAAAAATAATTTTCAATAACATAGTCTATTCTATTATTTCGCGCACCCTTTAATAGAGATGCATACGAATTTAATGCGCATTAGTTTACTTCGCATCAAATTTGATGTGAAGTAAAATTTAATGCGCATCCGTGTGAACGAGGCATTAGACTTTAAAAAGAAAGTAGAGTAAATAACTTAGGGAAAAGTAGGTTTATTTTATTGTTTTACATGTAAAAACTGTAAATGTTACAGATGCAAAATTATCACGTCACACTTATAGTAGCAATACTAGACGTGAATATCAAACATATACTTTACGTGATTTAAAGATTTATAAATATTGTAATTTCATTGAGTTTACAATATATAACATTAAACATTATTTTTAGATAATTATATTCTTTAATTGCCATGATAACCATTCAAGAAACATGAAAATCAAGAACAAAATATGTATAATTTCTTTCTACACGTAGCTTTAGCTGAAAAAAGGGGGGTTACTACATGTAATTTTGTAGTCTGTAGTATTTATGTTTCAAGGTCTAGCAACTGAATAAAAATTGCGATTGAAAGTAATTAAAACTTTGTCATCTTGAGTTATTTACTCATCTTTTTTATCTTATGGTTCCTATCATTGATTGGTTTATCTGATTGATAAAGAAAACCTGTTTTTCTGTATTTTACGACATCAAAAACAAATTTTCACTACACTGTGTTCAGTCCCTCTGCTGAGGGCACGAAATTTTAACCCACGTTAAAAAAAGTAATGTTTGCAAGGAAGTTGAAGATGAGCAAGATTCCTAAATTCAAATTTAGGTTGGGTTTTTTAAAGGGATGGTAATGTTTTTTAAACTTTGAATTCTTTTGTTTTGAGGTTGGTTCTTGTTGTAAAAATCAGTCATAGAAAATCTTGACCTTTTCAGTAAGATTTTTCATCGGATTGAACTTTCCTTTAAAATGTAAATTCTTGAGAGCAGAATGATCACTAAATTCAAATATGACGTACATTTTTGTATTGTACCGTTGATTGCGAAGTAGCGAATATGAAAGTCCTATATTTACATTCTTGAAAGAATAGATTCGGGTTAAAATCAATGTGTTTATTCAAAATAAATGTGGTTGTTGAAAACCAATGATTCTTACAAATAAATATTTGTACACAGATGATCTACGAAGGGGTTCTATGCATTCTGAGTACGATCCAACCACGACTTCTCCAGCTGAGAGGTATCAATTGATAGGCGTGGTGTTTATCAAAAAGATGTACATGTACACTTATACATGTAGAGAAATATATTTATTCAGATTATAAATCAATGTATGAGACGGGGTGATGTAAATAGCATATTAACTGACAAGATATACATGTATCCAATTCTAGTAGGATCTGAATTGTACAATTCATATAAGACTAGAAATATGAACTAAATAGACATTTATTGGTTATCACAGTATCGTTGGTTATCACGGTATCGTTGGTTATCACGGTATGGTTATCACAGTATCGTTGGTTATCACAGTATCGTTGGTTATCACAGTATCGTTGGTTATCACGGTATGGTTATCACAGTATCGTTGGTTATCACGGCATCGTTGGTTATCACGGTATCGTTGGTTATCACAGTATCGTTGGTTATCACAGTATCGTTGGTTATCACAGTATCGTTGGTTATCACGATATCGTTGGTTATCACAATATCGTTGGTTATCACAGTATCGTTGGTTATCACAATATCGTTGGTTATCACAGTATCGTTGGTTATCACGGTATCGTTGGTTATCACGGTATCGTTGGTATCACAATATCGTTGGTTATCACAGTATGGTTATCACAGTATCGTTGGTTATCACGGTATCGTTGGTTATCACGGTATGGTTATCACAGTATCGTTGGTTATCACAGTATCGTTGGTTATCACGGTATCGTTGGTTATCACGGTATCGTTGGTTATCACAGTATCGTTGGTTATCACGGTATCGTTGGTTATCACGGTATGGTTATCACAGTATCGTTGGTTATCACAGTATCGTTGGTTATCACGGTATGGTTATCACAGTATCGTTGGTTATCACGGTATCGTTGGTTATCACGGCATCGTTGGTTATCACGGTATCGTTGGTTATCACAGTATCGTTGGTTATCACAGTATCGTTGGTTATCACAGTATCGTTGGTTATCACGATATCGTTGGTTATCACAATATCGTTGGTTATCACAGTATCGTTGGTTATCACAATATCGTTGGTTATCACAGTATCGTTGGTTATCACGGTATCGTTGGTTATCACGGTATCGTTGGTATCACAATATCGTTGGTTATCACAGTATGGTTATCACAGTATCGTTGGTTATCACGGTATCGTTGGTTATCACGGTATGGTTTTCACAGTATCGTTGGTTATCACAGTATCGTTGGTTATCACGGTATCGTTGGTTATCACGGTATCGTTGGTTATCACAGTATCGTTGGTTATCACGGTATCGTTGGTTATCACGGTATGGTTATCACAGTATCGTTGGTTATCACGGTATCGTTGGTTATCACGGTATCGTTGGTTATCACAGTATCGTTGGTTATCACAGTATCGTTGGTTATCACGGTATCGTTGCATTGATTTGTATCTAAGGGTAACCTTTGAATGTACTAGTGCTTATTTTCAATGGGGTCATTATTATAACAAGAAATAACAGCAAAAATATAATAATGTAAATAATAGGATGTAGCCAAGATTTTGGCAAATGCGTATAATCAAGGCACCTTATACAGATATGGCAGGTATAAAAAAAAACCTGAAGTTTGAAAAGTAAACTGACAAAGTATTTTAATAAAAACAATGTATCACGATTGTTAAAATGGCTAGAAATCAAAGGTACATGTATACAAAAGAACTCTCATCACAACATTTCAAATCCTCCATTAGGTGTTTCTGATTACAAATACTTGTAAAATTTGTCTTTAGATGAACAAGGACTTTGTTATGTACACTATTGAAAACATGGTTCAGTCTCATTTGTTTCACTCTTCTGTCAACATTCAACATATTTAAAGTATTAAACACACTGGAATTAACCTTGAAGATAAGTGTAATTTGAATCTGATATTGACTTTTAATTTACGTTTCAGTGATTTGGAAAATCCAGAGTACCATGAACTTCTCGAATAATCTAAAGTGCTGTACATAGGGAAAATTTGCTTTTTTGATCCAAAAATCTTGCTTGTCTGTACAAAAATTTCAGTCTACAGTTGACTTTCGAACAATAGTAGATATACTATTTTCACATGTAAGAGTGATAATATGAATAATATATCATGATTTTAAGACACGACGACCTAATTTTCTGATTGCATGTCAAAACTCATCGTTTTAAAAAAAATATGTGTATTATTTCTACAACAGTATCAGTAACAAAACAGAGAGAAATGTAATTGTGTATGGCGGATTAAATATTAAACATAAATATTTCATTTTTAAACTCGCGGGAACTCTCCGATACAGACGTCATACTTCATAATGAATCATTTAGGACAACTTGTGGTTGTCAGTCCCAGATGGGTGGAGAAATTCAATGTATTCGTCATCAATGTCTCGTGGTAATAATGACGACCTTCACAGGCGCCCTGACGAGTTATTTCTACATCACCTTTTATGATTTAGATATTCAGGTCTACTAGTATATACACTTCAGAAAAGGTCCAGAAAAAAATATCGATTTACATACAGGATACTAAAATAAGGCTTTTTTTTTTTCATTTTTATTTCCTTGAAATCAGGCGGTTATTATACTTCAGCATACAGTAGGTTTACATTTTTGCCTTCGGGGAAACTAAATAAAAGAGTACGTTTCACATCGACGGCATACGTTTTGTTTGCCAAAGATGAAAACATACACATAGTCAGTTTTGATATCAGAATTAAATATTTGTTTCGTGTCTGATATTTGATAGGTCAAAATCTTTGACTATTCTTTCCCTGGTAGTAACCGACTGGAAGACCTACGTCTTTACAGGTACACTAAGATTAAGTCGTCCTCAGAACGGTTCTTACATGTTCATGCTAATACTCGATCGAGAGGGCGTAATTGCACGTTACAAATAGTCTCTGAGTGTGAATTGCGAAAGTTGTTTTCTAACAACAAATTTACAAAGGTTCGATACATTGACATAACAAGTGTATACAAACAGGATTTGGGGGCTTTAAATATGCGGATATCTTAACTGCTAATCATGTTCATCCTTCAATATTTCGAACAAAAAAATTGGTTCTTTAATAATGTGACATACTTTTACGTAGTACACTTTTTCTTGATCTAGCTAAAGAATCAAGTCATGTGTGCCTTAACTAACTTTATTTTCTATTTAAACCACAGAACCTGTCATCAAGATTAAATCTGGCATAAAAAGTCTATGAGAATGTCAATAAATTCTTGACATTTTGAAGAGTTTTACGCCGTAACTTGTTCGATACCGGAGACTACACTTCTGCCGTCGTCGGCTTTAATTAAAACACGTTCTTCCTTGTAATCCAAGCTCTTCTGAGAAAAAGTATACCCCTATCATCTTTGATGCACACAGTTTATATAAAGCTGAATCCATATTACAAACACCGACAAAAGTTCTTCAGGTGTTTACGTTCTGTTGACTCTATAGATTGTCCAGCACATAGCAAATGAATGCAGGTTAAGTTTGGTGGCAAATTAAAGTCCATTCGTTTAGAGCTTTTGTGTTTATTTGTAGATACCTTGTCAAAGCGATTCATTTTATAGTTCGACCAGTAGGTTAATTTGATGGACTTCACCCGAGTTTGTCGGGCATTGTCGATGTCCATGGATAATAATCAAAGCTATGTTAATGTTGAGAACCCCTAAGTGTTACTGACGCAGCGTGTTTGTCTGATCGCCTGGGTATATTTGCATACAAGCTGTTCTTATCTACTGAGATTGCAATATTTCTAACACAGTTTATGAAAGATTGAAATTGACAGTTCCGTTTGATTATGATGATGAGATAAGTTATGTTCTAATATTTAAACATAACCGGAAGTGGACAACGGGATCTGCGTATCTACACAACTTGTCCTCGCCTTCTTAAAAGTACAAGTCTACTGATATAGGGTCAAGATGTATATCTAGATTAATATACTTCTAGTACTGCGTTGTGGAATAATATATATACTTATTGTTTTCATGCTACCTCCATATTCTAGCTGATAACAAATTAAATTATGAGATATTTATATTGAATTATTTTCAGTAAGAAATTAAATTCAGGGATGTTTTATATTGAATTATTTTAGGGGGGGAAATGAAATTATGAGATGTTTTATATTAAAGGGGATGCTTACTCCTCCTAGGCACCTGATCCCACCTCTAGTATATCCAGGGGTCCGTGTTTGCCCAACTATCTATTTTGTATTGCTTATAGGAGTTATGAGATTGATCACTGTTCGTTATCTTCACCTTTCATCAAATTATTTTTAGCAACAAATGAAATTTTAAGATATTTTAAATGGAATTATTTTCAGTAAGAAATGAAATCCTGAGATATTTTATGTTGAATTATTTCCAGTAACAGATTCAATTTGTTGTAGTGACGTCTTGGGCAGACACCGTTACCAGTCCTCTCTACACTCATCTGTTCACAAACTACAATCCTCGCCTTTTACCTATGTGTACCCCTGACGAGAAAGTAACAGTCTACATGGGTACCGCTCTCAGACAGATGATGAATGTGGTACGTCACTTGTACATATTTCTAATCCATTCTTGTCTACCCACGTCTTTAAAAAAAAGTGTAGTATTGGTTTACTAAATATGACCGTTATGTTTATATTTCTTAAAGGCAGGTCCGTACGAATAGCCCCCTTTTGGACTTTTTTAATCACATAAAATCTTATAATTGTTCCATCACCCAACTTTTCATTCTTTCTGCCTCGTTTAAATTGCTTTCTTCGGGTCCTGTCAATTAACTGATGATTGTATATTAGGCTTCGGAAGCAGGCAGTATATTCTTATTAAGTATGGGGTTGTATACAGGTAAGTCATTCTTTTTTAAAAGACGAAAGTAAATCTGATGCCAATTTCATGTAGGATGTACAATAATTTTGTTATTGCAAGTTACTTGACAATAGCTCTAATAGACAGTGTGTGTGCTTGATGTGCAAGTAATATTGTTAACTAGTTCCAGAGAATAAACCTTCAAAATTGTGCGTGTTTATACATTTTTGAATTTGTTGTTTTCAGAACGAAAAAGACCAAATTTTGAAGATCAACATTTGGCTAAGACTGGTAATGTTATCATACCTTCTATATAATTGTTTCGATCCTGTAGACGTCACTAGCTGTAGGTGGAGTGACACAATACGCGTGACGTAGCAGTGAGGCTTATTTCGCCTGGGTTAGAAATTACAGTGACACGTGACCTTTAAGGTCAAATCCGAAAGACCCGTGACCTGCTTCAAATGCTCGGCACTGGATGAAGGAGCAGTCATTAACTACACGGCTTAGGTTTGACACAATGTCACGAATGGAACCCGAACCCTTACTGTTGCTAAAAATCCCCTAAGCACTACGTTATTGCGACTGCTATACAGTTGTGGCATGAATTATCTAGACACTGTTTATTTCATCACAAGTATAATATGCTCTAATCAATTCACTTTCTTATTAATATTTTCTGCGGTACGGAGAATAGGGGGAAATAATTGTCAAGATTATAGGCTCGGAAATAAATTGTCCAATGAAATTTAGTTTAACGAGTCACGTGGTGACTACTGGTTTGAGTAGTGCTCGAATAGCTCGAATATCAGTTCTAGCTCGTCTTCTGGAGAAGACACAAAATTGTACATGCAAAAATTAAAATGGGGGGGGGGGGGTAATATGTTATGTATAAACAGTGTCATATAATGCAAAGTCCCTGCATAATGTTAAGAGGGAAGCGCTTTTGTGCGATTTTGACATGGTATGAGACACAGGTTTCCAGAATTAATTTTTCTAGGTTTTTTCTATTTCTGGTTTTCCTGGCCGGTCACGTCGTCGATTATTCTCACCATTTTGTAATATTATTCGTGCATGTATACAATGTCATTGTAAATACGTTGTATTTCACACAATAAATTTTCGGCTTCCCTGTGTGCTCCATGGGCTAGTCGGCAAATATATAATCATTTGCTTGTTATTTTGATTGAATAGAAAAGACCAAGTGTAATATGCACTAATAAATGGATTGTATCCTATTCACAGAAATGGTCAGATTGCCGCCTGAGTTGGAACAGTTCACAGTTCAATAACAGTCATTTAGTGGTCCCTTACGATACTGTGTGGACCCCCGATATAACGCTATACGACAGGTACTCTTTTACTTTATTTACCCCTCGACCCCCACCCCTAAAAAAAACAACCCCACCCCTGTGGATGAAAAAAGGTATCATATATTTTGTCTACAAGACATTTCGGAATGACCCTGAGCTTTCGACTATAACTTAGGTAAGATGTGACTTTGTTTTATTGTACGCTAGGCTGAACGAACGAACGAAATGATAAATTACTCTATCCCTCTGAATCTCGCGATCGGATACAAAGAAGTTTTAATTAATTCCATGCCTTTCTGTGATCTGTAACCTTAAATTTCTCATAAAAAAACCCAGATCGCTTTTTAAAAAAGAAATCCCATTTCAAATGTCTTTTTTTTTAACTCGACGAAATGTGGAATATTTTAATCTGTATGCACATGTGTAGCATATAGTTACGTTGATTCATTTTCACTTTACATTTAGTCGGGCATGATCATCACTGTAGATTTATGGAAATATAATGACATGGTGATCATCGATACCGATATTATACTATGTTCATTAAGATAGCATACAAGGTCATCATAAATACTCTATGAAGGAGTATCAACAACGTAATCTTCAGTAATGATTATGGCTTATACAATTTCAATTTTTAATGGAAGAGTGAGCTATCAAACGAATACAGCGTATATGGGACATCTCTAGTGTAATTATGTATCTCCCTGGGATCTCTTCATTTACATATATCAAAATAAATTGCCTCTGGCGGTTTGGCAGTTTACAAGGATCAGAACTGAATTGATAGTGGAGAGATAAGATGAAATTTTAAAGTCGAATTTTAACACACTGCAACTCCGACTTGATTTGTTGGGGCACCTGTATAAGTATTCTCCTTGGAATATAATAACACTGAGCAAGAAGGTCATATGATAACCTTGAAAATAGTTACAGGTATTTTGTAAAACTACATGTACATGTATTTGTAAGTGTTGTAATATTTAAAATAGATATTTACCACAAAACGACCCTATGGAACCACATTTATTTTTGAATTATTCACAAATCTTCACTTGAAAATTCAGTGGAAAAACATTACCCAAAAATTGAAATCCTTCATAAACATTTATTTACTGGTGCATTTCATGTAGTAATGACCGATTTCTATTTTTTTTTTTATCAAATAATAAGAAAATCACTCGTAAATACAGCAAAATCCTACTTCAGTGTGTTCAAAATGACCTTGACGCCACTGTCAAAATTATGAAATTCGTGTCCCCTGAATATAAGAATTAGGGAGATCCCAATGTCATTCTTGTTTAGGTTGTCTGAGTTGTAGTTTTGATACTCGGGGATCTCCCTATTATAGGGGTTGTAAATAAGTTGTCAACTTCTTCAATCGTCATTAATAAATGACAATTTTCAACCAACAATATGTACAGTGAAACTTGTCTAAACCGGCCGGTATTATAAGGGTAAATTACACATGTTTGTTAATAAATGTACTTCAAAAAGTGGCCGATGTCCGGTTTTCAGGGGTGGCCGGTTTTGTAAGACTTTCTTTGTAAGGAAATGTTAAGATTTCTGCCGGGACTTTGAAAATCAGCCGATATTCAGGGAGAACCGGTTTTCTGAGGGACCGGTTTGGAGACGTTTCTCTGTATTCTATTGTTAATTGCCAAGAAAAATAACAAAGCTGCGGGACATGAGAAAACCGGTTTCTTCGAATAGTATTTTATATTCTTATAAAACCGGAGAGCATAAAACAAATAAGGTAGTTAATCATATTGAGCATGGGAAAGTTCAAGCTTTCGGGTGGGACTAAATGGATCATATTGTAAATATACTGTAAAGTTAGAATCTTCCTGAATATGAAATACAAGAATTGGATATGTAGTGATAATAAGGATGGGGGTTTCTATTAAAATTGAGAAATACATAACGCCTGGATTAGTGATTCCGGTCTTAGAATGGGGATCTCTAGCTCATAAAATGAAAATCCATGACACTCTTTATTGCCAAACATCTAACAGTAAACTAATACTTTGCACAAATGTTGTTGAAAACTTATAGCCCGCCAATGCGTAAACATTAAAGCTAAGGTTACTATAAAAATAAAACTTGAGTTACTAAAAAAAATGTGAATGCTAAGTTATGCACTTCCTATTATTTACAAATAAAACACACATGATTTAAAATCAAATGTGTTTGTAAAACAACTTAGTAATTGTAAGCTGCTAGCGGTTTGCACTTGTTGCAAAGGTTGCTTATGACAAGACAGAAGGATACAGCGTTCTTTTTAAGCAGAAGGACGTCTGGATGCTTAGAGTTTTAATGATACACACAAACATCATCTACACACAAGACTCATCTACACACAAGGCTTATCTACACACAATCATCATCTACACACAAGCCTCATCTACACACAAGGCTCATTTACACACAATCATCATCTACACACAAGCCTCATCTACATACAATCATCATCTACACTCAAGGCTCATCTACACACAATCATCTACACACAGCCTCATCTACCCACAAGCATCATCTACACACAAGGCCTCTGATTTTTGTTCTGTTGTGTGTGACGTTGAAGTGACGGTTAAAGTCCATGAACTTTTTTTTAAATTTAGCATGTTTAATGTAACAACATTATACAAAAGGTATGCTGTTAATAATCACCCACCGCACGCATCCCACTAATTGATCCGAAGTCTCGCGGGATTCGTGGAGGTTTGTTTCATTGTTTTCGGATTTTTCTCTGTTTTTGAAAATTACAAATAATTTATGGAGTTTTGAAAATCATTACTGCAAAACTAATAACGTTTTTTTGTACTTTAAGCATTTATTATTTTAATGTACACATGTCAAGTAAAAATATGAGACCAGGGGTTCATTTTATAAAAGGATTTTAGACTTACAACCAATATGTATATTCTAATCAGCTTTGCAATTTTGCTAATGAGATTTTTTTAATACAAAGTAAAATTCATTAGCAATTGATTTTTTACTTTTAATATCATTGTTTAATACTTAATTGCTCTTAATTTCAACTCCCTTTGATTAAGGGGTAGAAAAACCTGTTCCTTGAAATCAGGCTTTAAAACATCACATATTTTAAAATGCTTATTATTATCAATAAATATCCATTAAAAATTGTCAAATTACTTTAAATTATTGAGTAAAAAATTGTTAATTGTTAATCTTCATTTTTCATAGTTTAACCTTATTTGCAATTGATCAAAGAGTGAAATTTTTTGCCGTATATTGCCCCCCCCCCCTTCCCCGTGAAACAACAAAAGATTTGGTGTAAATTCCTTCAATGACAATTTATAATACTTGTTAAAAGGGATTTGTGTTTCACTGGAAGGAAATATGTTTTTAAAATATTTTCCGTTTTCCATTGATTTCTATTGTGAAATGCAAGATTTTTAACCCAACTTATAGAGTTACCTCTCGTTGTTTTGTCAAATAAGTCAAACTTTATGAATATTAATATCTATAATAGCATAAAAATATCATTTTAAGAATTGATGACTTTAAAAATTGACCAGAAGGTGGGCGCTGAAACAATACTATCGTTCACAGTTCTTTATCAAATCTAACTAGATGTCGTCATAAGACAGTAATACCATATCAAGATGAATTGAATATTCTGATGGGCAAGTGCCCCGGGGTCATTTCAACCCCCATCTTTTTTTTTTATTGTTCAAATATCTTTAAAATTGTTGAGATTCCAACCCTTAAAGCGAATATATTCCTGCTGCACATGACACAGTGCAATGAGCGATTGGTTTTCGTTCGTCGTGCGTTAACAATTGAACATTTTTAACTTCTTAATAACTACCAGTCCAATTCTATGAAGCATCATTGGGACAAGGGGGACATAAATTGTAAATTTCAGGACTCCACCACCCCTGCGGACGTAGGGGCGGGGCAAAAACTGCGCAAAATTGAACACTTCAAAAATCTTTTCAAGAACCACACACCTGTAAGAAAAAATAATGCATAGTGATGTAGAGCAGGAAGGCTTCTACCAAAATTGTAAATTTCATGATCCCCGGGGTAGGGGTTCTCACCCCAGGGAGGGACCAAACTTGTTATATAGTGTTTATGTGTAAAACACTTAAATTACATCTTCTTTAATGTTATTCATACTAAATTGAAAGTAAATAGATATTTAGAAAGAACAGGTAGTCCTTTACCAAAATTGTAAATTTGATTATTCCAGGGGTAGGGGTTTTGGTATCAGGGTGGGACCAAAATGGTCAGTTATTAGATGTGTGAACAATAGACATTTTTAACTTCTTCTTGATAACTATCATTCCAATTCTTTTCAAATTTGGTATGAAACATAGTTGGAACAAAGGGAACACAAGTTGTAAATTTCAGGATTCCTGCACCCCTGGGGCCTTAGGGGCAGGGCAAAAACTGCCCAAAAATGACCACTTTTCAAAATCCTCTTTTCAAGAACCACATACATGTAAGAAAAACTAAATGCATAGTGATGTAGAGCAGGAATGCCTCTACCAAAATTGTAAATTTCATGATCCCCGGGGTAGGGGTTCTGACCCCAGGGCGAGGCCAAACTTGTTATATAGTGTTTATGTGTAAAACACTTTATGACATTTTATTTAGTGCTTTTTATACTAAATTGAAACTAAATGGATAGAGCAGATAGTCTTTTACCAAAATTGTAAATTTGATTTTCCCCAGAGTAAGGCTTTTGACCCCAGGGTGGGGCCAAACTTAGTATATCGTATTTATGTGTAAGTTTGCTGATACTGTTTAAAATCTAAATGCATACATGTACTTAGGAATAGGAGAAAAGGATGTACAAAAACTGGTGAATTTTACAACCCAGGGTTATGACTTTAGGATGAGTCCAAATTAGTCATATATTTTGATGCTTTAATGTTAATACACCTATTATTTAAAGCCTTTCATCAGTTTATGCACTTTTGAGGGCAGTGAAGATTTAAGAACACATCTTGTTTTATACTGTTGCTGAACATTAGAATTGAGCTTAGATATTCAGAACAGGAACTTTTTTCTAGATTTCAAAGCCCATGGAAGTAGTGATACTTGTTCACTAGTATTCAGGTGACCGATAAGGCCTGTGGACCTCTTGTTTGTAGAAAAACGTAGTTTTTTAACACATTTGGCTCCCAGGGTAAAGATGAAAATTCCAAAACTTTATTGCACATCTATCGGACACCACCAATCATCTTCCAAAAGATTAATTGGTTACTGCTTAAAATTGAGAAAGAAGAAAGTCTGACAGACAGGGTAACAACTTTCTTAAAATATTGCGGGTATAATGAATCGAAGAAAACGTAAACCGTATTTTTTCTCTTTATACAGATTGCAATACGAATGACCAATTTTTGATTGTTTCTAAATTCCCGTCGAGAATTTTTCATTCATATTGAGACGTCACTAGTTGAAGTAAGGCAAACTTAAATCTATGCTTCGCCGTAGCAGTGAGGGTACTTTAGCGTGACAACGCCTGTCGCGACATTAGATCTCCGTTTTTAAGGTCATATCCGAAAGATCCGTGATTTTCACCTCTACATGCCGACCTAATCCGAGATTCCTCTGACTCTTAACCCCGCTTTTATTTTGTGACTTCTGCGGGGGAGAGTCAGAGCGGACTCCATATTGAAAAGTGGGAATTCAGCGACACAAGCTGGTGTCGCTGCTAGCTACTTTACCTACCTCTTACAAATTTATTTCGCGGACCCATCTTCCAAGACGCGAGGATTCAGTTATCGGAAGATTATTCTACAAATACATCATGATTAATACGATGCTATCGCCGTTTAAACGATGGAATTTTGTGTTTATGTGTGCTGACGTCATGCGCAAAGAAATCAAATGGCGAGGCGGCGACCTAATTCAAGTGATGCTCCATTTGTTGATATTAGGGCCGTTTAAACGGCGATAGCATCGTATTAATCATGATCTATTTATAGATTTATCTTCCGATAACTGAATTCTCACGTCTTGGAAGATAGATCCGCGAAATAAAGTTGTAAGAGGTAGGTAAAGCAGCGACACCAGCTGTTGTCGCTGAATTCCCACTTTTCAATATGGAGTCCGCTCTGACTCTCCCCCGCACATGTCAAATATAAAAGCGGGGGTAAGAGTCAGAGGAATCTCGGATTACATGCCGACCGTTTGGTGAAGGAGCAATCACTACCTATTTTAACGTCAGAGGTTTGACGCGCCATGGCACGAGCGGAGCTCGAACTCACGACCTCCCGGTTGCAAAACTGAGCGACCACGACCAGTAAATAATGACCATACGTGAATTTAATATGTTTTATTGACGAAAAGTTTAAAGGATTGAACGGAACTTAGAAAAGTAATCTCTTATCCCTGCATTCTGTAGAAGGTGCCATGCCTACAATGTGAACAAGTCTATTGCAAATAGAAAGAATTATGATGTATCAGTAAATACAAAATCTAGAATTGATTTCAAGTATGAATTAACATATGCTCTTTATACAAAAATGTACATCAAGTCACGGAGAAGTTTGACAAAAACGACCACATTCATTAAAAAAAAAAAGCTTGAATAGTCTTAGAAGTCTATACAATTTTACCAATTAAAATAATGGTACAAGTCGTGCGACTTGTGAAAGCTGGTCTCCATACAGACGATAGATGTAAGTGAATAAACAGTTATAAAAGTAACAATTCGGTTTGTTTTATTTCCATAGTTTCCGATAAAGAATATAAACAAATGCATGTGTTCTGTTAACCGAAATTGGGTTGTGAAGTAAAATGACAATCAAGGAAAAATCGAAAAGCTATCAGGTGATAAAAGAAGATAACGAACAGTGATCAATCTCAGAATTCCTATAAATTACAAAAGAGTAACACAAACACGGACCCCTGGACACACCAAAGGTGGAATCAGATGCCAAGGAGAAGTAAGCATCCCCTGTTGACCGGTCACACTCCCTATGCCTTCAACAGATGTGAAAAACATATAATTCTTTCACCAGGATGCCTTGCTTGTTTCAGACTCGAGGGCGGGACCAAACTCGGTACATGTAAAAAGTGTTTATGTGTAAAACATTTAAATACGTTTTTAATACTATTGATTCTAAATTGACACTAAATAGATATGTAAACAGAACAGGTAAACTGTAGTCCTTCACCAAAATTGTCAATTTCATGATCTCAGTGATAAGGGTTTTGAATCCAGGTTGGGGCCAAAATGGTCAGTGATTGAATGTCTTAACAATTGTCTTCTTGCTAACTACCCTTCCGATTCGTTTCAAATTCAGTATGAAGCATCTTTGGGAGAAGAAAGCGTTTAAGATACAATCGCATATCTGTAAGAAAAACTAAATGCAGGAAGGCTTCTACCAAAATTGTAATTTGTCATGCTCCCTAATGTAGCGGTAGTGACTCCAGGGCAGGATCAGACTGGGCATATAGTATTTGTGTAAAACATTAAAAACATACTTCTTGCTGTTGGTGCTAAATTGAAACTAAATGGATATATAGAATGAGGAGGTAATATTTTATCAAAATTGTAAATTTCATGATAATTGTTCTTTTATATTAGCTTGACGAAGGAGTTGCAAATTTTGTAATATATAAATATTGCATTGAAAATGTTCACCCCGAGAAAACCATTGTCAATGTTTTGTATGTCAATGGAGGTATTTCACGTTTATAACAAACACTCAAACGGCATCGTCTAATAATCTACGGCGCATGGATTAGAATCATGTGATAGCCCGTTGTCAAGTACCGTTACTCGTTGCTAGATACTATCAACCTGGAACGCGTGCTTTCAATTCTCAATGTTTTTCACATGATTCTCTACCGATCAGATTCGAGTATTTTACTTGAAAGTATAATAATTATTTTTGCATGGTTCTTCAGCTCGGCCGAGGAAGAGATGATGCCCGGTAGGACAGATTACAGAGCCACGATCTACCCTAGCGGTATGGTTTATTATAACTTCCCCACAGTCCTACAGAGTGTGTGTCTCGTTAATGTTCTCTATTTTCCCATGGACACCCAGATCTGCACCCTCAAGTTTGGATCGTGGTCCCACAGCGGAAGTGAACTTGACCTCTACCCGAGTACAGATCAGGGTAGGCCAATAAGCAAGTAACATATAATAAATATTTTGAATTTCTGGAGTGCACAAGAAACTATTTTTGTATATATTGAAGTAAAATGTCTGCTTCTATCATTAGAAGTTTGTTGTTATAAAATGCTGTAATTGACCGGTAGGTATACGGATATGATTGGTTGTGTTCTTTAGACATCACTCAGTGCTCTATTCACTTGCTAAACACTCCAAAATTTCACTAAATGTGGCTTGCTTAGTTGAAGTCAACCTTTCTATTTTAGTTCTAACTTATTCAGTTTTTCGTTTTGTGTAACTGTTTCCTGTTTTGTGACTTGAACATTCTATTTTTGACCACATCCGCGGCTCTTACGGTACCAGTCTAATTAAAATTAGTTGTAAGATCCGTTCACATACTCGCTACGTGTAGCGAGTATGTAAGCGGATCAAACATCTAATTCTAATTAGATTAATACAAAACAAAACTTGCTTCATGAGCTGTGGGTCGTGGTTTTGATTTACGAACTCGACAGATGTAGGTACATGTGTACTATTTGTTCGCTCACGAAGAGTCGCGGGTCTGTAAGACTGTAAGGCGATGTTTCTTGTCATGTTAAGACGATGGTACGATCCTCACAGTTAAATCAAATAGAACTACATATACTTTAAAATTAACATAATTTCAAATTTGTGGCTCTGGATATCGAAGGGACATAAAACTTGATAAATGGCAATCGACCATGCGTATATGTAAAAATTAACTCAGAAAACAGTTAAACATGGCATTCTGTCTTTTTAAATGCTTTCTCTTCAGATACATTTGTTAACCGATAACAAATCAAAAATACTGCCTTATATAAAGTGAAATACACACGACATTCGATGCTAATTTCCTTAGTTCCCGCCTACTGACCTCTCATTTTGCATGAACTGAGAAAGCTATGAGATTGATCACTGTTCATTATCTTCATCTTTCATCCAGTTGTATGTTTGTGGGGAAACTAACACATTGGAACTTCAAAGGGTTATCACAGAAAAAACAAAACCCTAACCTTGTAGATATAAGGAAATATTTATGTTCACCAAGGTTTTGTCAATGATATTCCTTTGCTAGTTCAATGTTGATGAAAGGTGACCGGTCGACAGGGGATGCTTACTCCTTCTAGGCACCTAATCCCACCTCTGGTGTATTCAGGGGTCCGTTTTTGCCCAACTCCTTATTTTGTATTGCTTATAGGAGATTTATCACTGTTCGTTATCCTCACCTTTCATTCCGTGACACGAAACCATCAATTTAAAGGCCATACCCGAAAAACCCGTAACTTTCACTTCAAATGTCCGACGCTTGGCGAAGAAAGTTTACTATCTGTGTTAAATGGCCTGGGTTTTACGCGGTACCAGAGTATTTCGTAGGAAGTTTAATGAGTGTCATTTTATATGATATTATATGTAACTCTTCATCTTTGACAACTTGATATTTAACGCAATAGGAAATTTTCAGACATTGTTTGTATCCATGAATGTTGACCTTGATCTCAAAATTAATGTGCCTACCAATTTTGATTAATACCCTAGACATTACAGAATAATTGAACCTCCATTAATGGGAGTGATATCTAATGTATCATTACTTTATTATGTTTCTTTTTTTAATGAATGGATTGCTTCATTAAAGACTTATTTCAATTCCTAGAATTGGACTGCAAGTCTGAGGATAGGGGTGGCATATTGTAATTTACTTTACCAGAGACATGTATAACATGTGTGTCTCTGACCTGACATAATGGTCAATCATGAAGGGTTGTTCTTCCGTAAATGTTTACAAGGAGACTCTTATTGAAATGTTTCTACACGTCTGGAGCATATAAAACCTGAGTAAATTATCAGACGTTAGGGTTGTCTGGGAAACAAAGTGATTAACGCCCTTACTTCTCACAGCTGTTATCCGAGTTCGATCTCCGTGATCGGCAATGGTTGTATGTGAGAGGGTCTGGTAGCAATCTCTACCTAGAGTTATCGTTCCTTACACTCACAAATACTTGTGAGTGTAAGGAACGATAACTCTGGATAGAGATTGGGTATGGTGGTCGCCCGCTTGGGCAGTTAGTTTGCTCCGGGTACACCGGTTTCCTCCCAAAAATTACTCCCTACATTTTTAATGTTTAACATTGTACAAAACATGTAGATCAGTAGACAGAAATATTTAGAAGTAGAACAATGTTCTTATCAAATATGGAAGCGAAAAATATCTATCATTCCTCACCACTATAGTATTTATAAACAATGAAACTTATTTACCAGTGTGTTTGAGTGTCTCAATAGCTCTAGATCCTATTTTCATGATATTTTCAAAATGATAACTTATATAGTACATGTATGATATGAATCAATATAAATATCCTGTAGCATAGAGATACAGAATCGTTTCAGGATGCCCTTTATCGCTCTGAACCATTCTCTTCCCAGGGTTCTGTGGTCTGAACCATTCTCTTCCCAGAGATCCGTGCGCTACTCGTGTAAGTGAAGCTTGCGTAACGCGCCCTCTGGTAAGAGAATAGCTCTGAACCCGTTAATAGCCGAATTTCACGGTATTCGATATACAACACAATGGCCTATACGTCATTAAATCTGCCAACAATACAATGCGTATGTTTATTTAAATACAGGTGCATAAAACAGACTTGACTAGTATTAGACATTCAACAGGGAATACTTACTCCTCCTAGGCACCTGATCCCATTCAACAGGGAATACTTACTCCTCCTACCTGATCCCATTTCTGGTATATCCAGGTGTCCGTTTTTGTTCTACTCTTAATTTTTTATTCGTTATGGGAATTATGAGATTAATAAAAAAAAAGTTGACGTGTTGGCAACTGTGACAGATTTTGATAGCCGTCAAATTCAGTGAGCCACTGGTTTAGAGCGTTCAAGGTGACCCGGAAATGATTTCGTGTTAATTGATGAATGCAGTTGTTAGATTCTTTTTACCACTTGCACTCTTTCAGATATTCTTATTCACACTTCTAACTGCAATTATTCATTGTCATTTCCAATGTAAAAAAAAAAGTATAAAGAATATTCTATACAAGGAAAATCTTTTTCTTAAAAGTAACGAAACCATTTTATTCATTAGCATACGTCTATGAATATTTGTTTGCATGATAAGTTTCCTTCCAGTATTCTACTTCCTCCTCTGTGTTATTAAAATTTTCAAATTATGATTTACAGCCGATTTAACAAATCTCGTCTTGCACAACGAATGGGATGTTGTCTCAATGAAAGCAATCCGGAATGTCTTGTATTACCAATGCTGTCCGGATCCATACCCAGACATTACGTTTTCCCTAGAAATCAAAAGAAAGCCGTTGTTCTACATCATGAGCATCCTGTTCCCCTGTATTCTAACTGGTTCGGTGGCAGCCCTCGGATTCGCTCTTCCTCCGGAGTCCGGAGAGAAAGTATCCTTAGAAGTCACAGTACTGTTGTCCTTAGCTGTGTTTCTACTTATGGTTACCGAACAACTTCCGGCCTCCTCCGTCAATTTTCCGTATGTGGGTAGGTTTTGTTCAATTTCTCAAAGGGATGTGAAACAAGTAAACAAACAAAATTGTTAACTTTTAGCATTTTCTTCTTCTCCAAAACCAAAGTTCTTCTCAACTATTTTGAACAAAAATATCTTTGGGTAAAAGGGACTAATTTCACTTTGCTCTATTCAATGGACATGCCCGCTTCCAATGGGAGATAAATGTGAATTCCCAATTTGCGTAATGTTACGTATTATTCCTATTGGAAAACAGTAATGAAAACACCCTTTGGAAAAAACCACATGTACCTAAACAGTTATTTACCTAAACAGTTTACAACATAAATGGCATGAAAAACCTCAGCATTTTATCTGATTTTATCTCAGCTAGAGGAACTTCAGCTTCGAACGAGTAATTATACCTCGCTACAAATTGCAAGTTCCTAATCACAGAGAAAGTAGAATGCCCATAATAATGTTAGAAAACTAATTAATTGTTTTTCATGTATCTTCCAGGAATGTATTTCACCACCTCCATGATTCTTGTGTCGTTTTCGTGTGCAATGACAGTATTGGTTCTAAACATTCATTTCCGTGGTGCAACAGGAAATAAATTACCTGACTGGATGCGTAGACTATTTCTAAACAGATTAGCGTGGGTTGTATGCGTGAAGACTGGGAAAAGAGAAAATAAAGTGCATTCGGAGAAGAATCATTACCAGAGTCAGGTATCTGAATCAGCCGTAGAAGGTGTCTAACCTTTGA
>NC_079168.1:63836267-63908767 GCF_947568905.1 Ostrea edulis | reverse complement strand
CCACCATCATTTTTTCATTGTTCAAATATCTTTAAAATGGTTGAAATTCTAACCCTCAAAACAAATATATTCTTGTTGCACATGGCACAATGAACTGAGCACCAAGTACCTGTTCGTTGTTTTCCATCCCATTTGCCCCTCAAGGTACACAAGAAAATTCCGACAGAATAGGTTAGTGGGGGTCAGAATGAGTCGAAAACAAAAATACAAGAACATATGTATCACAAAGGTATGATTGTGCAATCTGACCCCCTACAACACATAATGAAATATCGAAATAGAGCTGCCTGCAATCAAATAAGGTGGGTTTTACAAATAATTCAGGCATCCGTCACACACACACTAGCATCAAAGTGGCATTACAAAGGAGGCTGTGGAGGATGGAAGGCAGGGTTTGACACTAAGGCACGTCCGACCGATTGAGTCTACTAAATGATAGGTCCGGTCGGATAAAATGTCGATTTACTAGTTCGACTGGTCGTGTTGAAAAAATAAACAAGAAACTTTACTTTAAACTATAAGATATTTTATTCATAACTAAAAAAGAATAACTGTAGAGTTTGCGAGCCGCATGATGACACAATCTCTATTTTTAGTTCTAATAAATAAGTTGCGGTCGGAAGTGATGTTTTACGACATCTACTCGATGTTAATGTGTGTAAAGTTATGTTTTAGACGAATTTATTTTCATTTTTAAAAAACCCAGTTTATTTGAATCAAATATAAGAAAGTGTTTATCAAATTAATAAAATACGTCGTAAACAGCCATTTTTCGGTGTTGACATATGTGCGGGAATATCTCTTTATTATATAGCTAATAAATAGTCTAATATAAAATCTGCGTAAAATCTAGAGAATGTTGGCGTTCAATATCCTGAGAATTTATTGAACGCTAACTTTGCATTGCGTAAATTGTATGCGCCCGAAACATTCCGAGTATGAGCGTTCAATATTGACGTTACCGTAACGACGTAAACAAGCCAAAATGGCAGACGGCGTTCCTCCGAATCTGACAGGGCCGGTATTTGATATTTACTTAAGCAAATTTTACTGTACATAAATTATAATGTCCCCATTCACAAAATCATTTTGCTTCATGCATTAATGACGGGTTAAATATTGAACAGTTAAGAAATGCATGCTGATATTGCACACCTTCACCTTAGATGCCAATATTGATGAATTCTCGTCTATTTTGGAGTATTTTGAGTGAAAGGGGATATAATTTAACAACTGTAGCTATATAATAAAAGGGTTATTGAACTTATATAGGTGAATATTGGCACTCGTTGGCTGTCAAAATGCACTCGCAAGCTCGTGCATTTTCACAGCCAATTCGTGCCAATATTTACCAATATAAGTTCAATAACCCTATAATATTCAAATACGACTTCTCGTCCTCAAGAAAAGATGTCCCAAGAGAAAAAAAAGTAAAAGGTTGAGAAGAAACAAAGCAGGGCTTATGAAATAGATTTTAAAAAACCGGTTGAGGTCATTTTATTTTAAATGGACTAGAGAATTTCCGTGCCGGGTAGAATTTAAAGAAACAGAAAATGTGTTTGAAAATGAGAGCATTAAATTGAGAGCATTGTAGGAGTTATGAGATTGATCACTGTTCGTTATCTTCACCTTGCATTGAATGACGAGACTAAAGCTCTTTTTTTTTAGACAATTAAGTACGTTTTCGTTCATGCAAACTTAATATTTGACATTTGAATTAAGTACATCAGTTTCTGGAAAGTTGGTCGGGGCTAGTGGATTTAAGGTCAGGTCTAGCAAAAATCATTTGAAGTAGCCCGAGTGGTCTAGTGCTCAAAAAAGTAAATGTTAAACCCTGCAGTGGAAGGTGAGTATCAAATTAATTTTTCGTGTACACAAAATAATTGAGCAGTCTTTGCACTCCAAGCAAACAAAGAGGAATGACCAAAGTGTCCTAACGGCGCGCTGTGATTGGTCAACCATGGAATAGGCTAAGCACGGGGCCCTAAAACAAAAACATTACATCATCTAAGTCATCTAAAAAAAATCATACCAATATGAGGCATCCCAAAAAGGGGAATGGCTCAAAGAGAAAAGTTTCCATACCCAACATCCGACGAACGTGAAAAAAAACAAATTTAACATGTTATACAAAAAACATATATTTACGTAAGGGTACAGTAACCCACCCCGACATACACACGCTGTAATGCGATCAATGTATAAATTACGATTGATTTGTATATTCTACGTCCCGTCGAAAAATGTTCACTCGTATTGAGACGTCACCAGTTGTAGGTGAAGTACCACAAATTTAGACTTATGTTTAGCACTTACAACCGTAGCAGTGAGGGTTCTTTAACGTGTCAATGTATAACACGACACGGGAACACCTCCACCCCACCCACCTACCCCCACCCCCCGTTTTCAAATACACATCCGAAAGACCCTTTAAATGGCGAACATTTGGCGAAGGAGCAATCCCTACCTATGCTTACGTCCTAGGTTTGACACAGCCATGGTACGAGCGGGGCTCGAACTCACGACCTCCCGGTTTAATACGAAGGGAACGCTCTACCACTGCAGTGTATCGTGACCAGTATTTTTTGGTGTGATGTTCCTAAATATTTCATCGAAATACATTATCACCTACATATGGTGTTTATGTCTCTGAACTTATTCAATACGCAAGAGCTTGTTCTGCGTATAATCAGTTTTTAAATTGAGACAGGCTACTGACAAACAAGTTGATGTTACAGAGGTTTCAGGTCTCGTTTAAAGTCAGCACTTCACAAATTATATGGTCGTTATAACGATATAGTTTGCCAATACATCCTGTTATTGGGTCAAATGCTGTCTGGCATGTTTCTTACCCATTGTTAGGCCGCTCTTTGCACACTGATTTTGACTACGGATTACTCCGTTTACCTGATGAAGATATAGGGCTTATGTCGGGTGTCACCGGTCTACAGGTAACTTACCCCTCCTAGGCACCTGATCCCACCTCTGGTGTGCCCAGGGGTCTCTGTTTGCCCATCTCTTGATTTTGTATTCCTTATAGGGGTTATAAGATTGATCACTGTTTTTTCACCATACATGTATAGGGATATTACGAAGATACATGTATCAGTCAAATTACTTCCTTCCCCCACCCTGATCTGTTGTGGACCGGATATCTGTAATTCAGAGCTCATCCAATCCATACTAAAGTTCACATGAATTGTGTCTAACGTTATATATTTAATCCAGTAAATATATGCGTCTAATCGTAGCACGAAATGACATTGGAAATACATGTAGATGCAATAGACATAGGATCTACTTCTCATTAGTTTTGTTTTATACGTTAGAAATGGAGGGATCAAAGAGAATGTGGGTGTAAATCTTCGGATCATTTCAATGATTATGCAACCGAAATTAAAGTATTTTTACAAGCTTGATGATTCGTTACAGATATAAGAAATTACTTGTAAAGTATTGGGTAACTTAATTTTCTTCGAAATTGCAACACAATCATGACGCTACAGAGAAGGTAAACCATTAATAATATAAGATTGACAGAATTGTAATCTCTCTGGATCTAATTATAAAGCATTGTGGTTAAAAACGTAACAGATTAAAGTTCTGTGCTTCTCTTTGATTTCCTTTTGGTGATGTTTAAATCAAGCCACTTCTGATTTTTGTTAAAATCCATCTGCTTCCCTGAATGGCTATAATGACAGAATGCCATGTTTTCCTACATTAGTTTCAGATCCTTGAACATATGAAAGATCAATTTAGGGTTCATTACCATGTTTTAAATCTATGGATGACTCCGGAAAGCAAATGTTAATGAACTATAGCAAGTTCGTCATAATTCGTAGTATTGCTTTGAACGTGACATTTTAAGGTCATTTTCCAGACGAACGTTTTACCGACTGTAAACCAACATATAAAAATTGTTTACTTTATTTTTACAACCGGTTCACATTCCCATTGTCCTTTCATTTTCATTCAACTTTGTAATTTTAACATGGCTTTCAATTAAGCAGATTTTCACAAATGCTTTAAAGGATACATCATTTCATTGGTCTTTTGGTTTATATCTGCTGCACATGTCAATGTCAGGAAATCGTAGGGCTCATCTAGAGGCGCGATTAGTGGCAGACGTAAAATGAGACTTTGTTACATGAGATTATACACTACTTGTAACTCATTTTTCTATATTTAAATGATAGCGAGAGGTCATTGCTGTACATAATACAACACAGATATACAAAACGTGGTGTAAATCAAATATGGATTTTAAAACATTTTAAAAAATAACTTTCAGTAAATTTGAAATCACAAAATGTTCTCATAATCAACAACATTAAAATGTATGACATTTCAACACTTTACGTGACTTTTACTCATGATCAATAATAGACAGTTATTTCTTCAATAGATATGGAAAAATTAATAGTCATATTCATAGCTCAATACACACAAGTACTCTGAAGATGAAATAAAAAATATGCTGGAGTTCCTCATTGACAATATCTTCGTAGTCTTTGGTGATAAGGTCTTCCAACAGTCTGTTGGGATACCATGGGCACGAATTTATTTTATTTCATTTTTTGGGTGTTTTTGTTTTGGTTTTTTTTTTTTGGTATTTTACAAGGCGAAATTTCTTCAAAACCTTCTACATGAGAAGAATAAAATGTCTTGCTGTGGTCTTGAACGATATCGTTTTTATGTCGATTCGATATATCCCAGTGGAATAAAAGACACCATAGGGTCTTCCACATTTGCTTCATACTTGAATATTGTATAAAAGATAGATGTTAATGACATACTAACAACTCAACTTTATCATAATCGGGATGACTTCAGTTTCTCCATCGTCAACTTCCCATATTTATGAAGCAATATTTCATTATCACCTGCATATCGTGTTTATGTCTCTCGACTGATTCGATAGACAAGAGCATGTTCTGCGCATGATCAGTTTTAAAATCGAGGCAGGCTACTGACAAATAAGGTTATGCTACAGGAGTTTCAACAGCCTCGTTTAAACCCAGCATTTTGCCAATTGTATGGTCCTTATAACGATCTAGTTTGCCAATACAACCTGTCATTGGGGAAAATGCTGTCTGAAGTGTTTCATACAAATTGTTAGGCCGTTCAATACACACTGGTTTTCAATACGGATTACTCTGTTTATCTGATCAAGAAATAGGGTCCACAGTGGATGAGACTGGTTGACAGGGGATACGTACTCCTCCTAGGCACCTGATCCTACGTTTGGTAAGTCCAGGGGTGCTAGATTGCCCTACTCATTTGTATTATTTATAGGAATTATGAGATTGATTACTGTTCGTTATTTTCACCTTTTCAGAGTATATATGTGGATGTTTTACTCAACATAGACGTTGAAGGCAAACTGTATGACAAACGGAATGACTTCAGCTTCTCCATCGTCATCTTCCCATATTTTTGTAGCAATTTGCCACAATCACCGCATACAGTGTATGTCTCTCAATTGATTCAATACGCGAGAGCACGTTCTTTGTATGATCAATTTTTAAACCGGATGATCTTTTTTTTAAAATCGGGGCAGGCTACTGACAAATAAGTTGATGTTAAGGGGCTTTCATAAGTATTTTGCAAAATTATATGGTCGTTACAATATTCTTTCTCGCAAATACAACCTGTCATTGTGCTGAATGCTGTCTGGCGGTTTCATGCCATCTCTTAGTTTGTTATTTGCGTACTGACTTTGACTAGGGATTACTCGTTTATCTAATCAAGAAAGAGGACCAACGGTGGGTGCCACCGGTAAATATGGGATGCTTTCTTCCCCTAGGCACCTTATCCCATCTCTGGTATGTGCGGGGGTCCGTGTTTGTCCAACTCTCTATTTTCTATTCCTTATAGGAGTTATGAGATTCATCTCGTTCGTTATCTTCACCTTTCAATCTTCTTCGGCACCTCTAGTGCTTCAGGGATCCGTGTTTTCCGTACCTTTAGACGATTTATGAAACTGATCATTATTCGTTGTCTTCACCTTTTCTCATGATAAGTTTTTCTATTTACCTACAAATTCAACACTCGTGCTTCTTTTTCAATATATAGTGTATTTTTTGCAATTCCATAGTTATTCTCAAAATGACATAGAGTTCGAATGATGACATCAGGGAGACAAAGTGTTATCGACGTTTTCAGTGCAGTTATTTTCCAGGGTTTTTTTACTGAGTGCAAACGTTAACAAAATTTCTATCATAGATTAATTTTTCCAGTATACATACGGAAAAAAAATTGTTTGTCTAAAGCTGTGCTGTTTCCTTGAAGCAGAAGTTATTAAAACATTGCATTTACTAAATTTGATAGAAATTGCATTACATTGGTGTTATGTACTCCAAATGATTGTAAATATCAAAGACAAATTATGTGAAACTGTTTTGGTAATGATCTTTTTCGTTAAATAAAGGATATTTCAGTCCCTTTTAAGCTTTAAAGATGTTAATAGCATATACATGTATAGTCCTTTATCGTTTCAACATAATGTCATCAGTAAAGAAAAATGTATTTTCATTTTTTTTTTTACCAATATATTTTCTTAAAATCCACAAGGTTTTTGTCATGGTATCAACATCTTGTTGCGCATGCGCCATAGAAAATGAAAGTTCAGATTTTGATATAGCATAGAATGATCACCCACTTGCCATCAAAGATAGAAACAAAGCAGTCGGTGTCACCGTAAATATGATAAATAGAACTAGGAACAATCTGTCCATGATTATCGCGACCTCGTGCCATTCGTTGACATCAATTCTGTTTAAAGCTTCATCGTCACCGACGTCGTGCTCCTCACCTGCGTCGATGATTTCTTGTCCAAAGCCTCCAATTCTACACGCAACAGGTTCTCTTGTAGAGTTGTTCACGTTCTTTTCAGAATTGCACAATATGCTTCTTTCGTTGGCTTTAAATTCACTCTAGATGTAAAAAAAAAAAAAAAAAAATACAACATATAAATTCATGTATTTTCGCGTAATGTCTCATTTGTCTTTACTTGTGTATATTAAACTGATGTTAAACTAACGAAATCTTAAAAGTGCCATACAAAGTCATACCTTGTATGTGTTGCTGGACTTCTTGTATGATGCTTTTCTCCAATTTCGACCAAAGCAAAATCCAAGATACTGAATGAATATTTTTCGCATCCACGGAGGAACCCTGTTTCCAAATGATTGCTTGAAGTGTATGTTTAGGACCAAGACCGTCATCAGTAGCGATAGGGCCACAAGGCTCATTAAAGATGCCATATACATCCCTGAAATCAGCAAGGTCGTAACAAATAAAAATCTAACATTCAAAATCGTCACCTTTCATTTTTGAAGATGTATATGTATGAGGGCATGAACCACAAGGCTTCACGCCGACGTTAAGCGTTACAGTTCATACTCATCTATTTTTATACTTATATTTATGTTCCTCTCATTTCTGTCCAAATTCTCAGTCGTTAAAATAGACGGACTATATCAGGATTCATCTAGACATTGTTCACATTCATGAGGAAATGAAAATTATTACAATTGGTAAAGATATCGAAGGCAAAAACATTGGAAATGGGAATATTTTTCATTCAACCGCACCTTTCGTGATTTAGACGTAGTGGCGGTATAAGGAGTTTGAAGATGAAAAGTGAAATGAATTTTCACACCATTTCATGTTACACAGTCATTATGTACATTGACTGCCTGGCATAAGAATTATCGTATCACAGTTTTTTGTTGTTGTTTTGTTGTGTTTATTTTTTAAATTAATTTTTAATGCATTACTGAGCGAAATAATTTCTTATAAATTGTTGGATTATTAGAAATACCTAAAATAACTCAGAATTATTCATTGACTGGTAACTCACGTTTTGCAGTTATCATGCTAAATTAGAGGTTCAAATGGATGACGGATAATGATGTTTTGATTTAGCGTATGTAGAGAGACACGTTATCACGGGAATGACGAAATACCAAGCAGCGATAATGCGACAAGCGATTACATGTATATCTTATTTGCTGACCACCAAAACAAATACATTATAGCAGGGTATTTTGTGGGTGTTAATTTTGGCTTATTTTGCTGGTTTGGTATCACATCTCCAAATTTTTAATGGCTAAATTTGCAATTAGTCGTGTCTGCAATTATAATATATTTTGATGGATATGAGTTTCAAAACATAAAAATTGATAAGCAGTGTATACGTAGTGTTCATTTCTTACCTGTAAAACGTTTTACTGACGTCAGAAACAAACGACATTAAAAAAAGGGAGAAGTATATTTATCTCCCAAGCTGAAAAGCGCTACGTCTACATTTGACATCAAAACAAATGCTACAAATAAATATTTTTCTTTCATAGTCTTCTATTTTTGTATACGTATATGCTAGAAAATCACCTAAGTTTACATCCGCAAAAAAAAACGTTATACGATAAGTACAGTTTTTTAAAATTCATTACTTTCATATTACCCTCATGACGGTTCACAAAAAAAATTGCAAAGAATATTTCTTACATCCATATTTAACGGAAAGTTTAGTATTGAACTGAGTGATAAACTCTCTCTCTCTCTCTCTCTCTCTCTCTCTCTCTCTCTGTGTGTGTGTGTGTGTGTGTGTGTGTGTGTGTGTGTTATGTTTGAC
Organism: Ostrea edulis; assembly: GCF_947568905.1. Lineage (NCBI taxonomy): Eukaryota > Metazoa > Mollusca > Bivalvia > Ostreida > Ostreidae > Ostrea > Ostrea edulis. The sequence continues at coordinate 63,900,129 of NC_079168.1, read as the reverse complement.
AAAAGTGTTCTTGAAATTCAACTTTTAACGTACTATTTTAATGAAAACACGGTATCTGTTTCCCACTTGTTGCATACCTACATACGGGAAATGTTCAGATGAAGCAGGAAGCTGATCAGTTACCATTAACAGAAAAACAGCCAATGACAGCAGAACTGTCACATTCAGAGAAATCTTTTCACCGCATTCTGGAGGCAAAAGGAAACCCAAAGTAGCGATAGATGACGTCAGCATACAGGGAAAGAGCACGGATACAAGATAAAAGAAGGGTTTGCGACGGATCTTAATGTAGAACGTCACATCCGGGAATGGTTCCGTACAGCATTTGTAGTACATTACATTTCTCCTGGCAAGAGCGGAGTCCATATCCCATTCATTGTGAGTGATGTAGAAATCAGTGTCCGCTGTTGTGAAAGGATTGCCACATTGATAAATATAATAACGCATGATTAAAAACCGAGCATTTCTGAATATCAAAAAATTAAAACAGGCTGAAATGTTTTTAAACAAAGATGTACAGATCACTTATGGCTTACTGAGTAGTTCATAGTGGAAAGGTTCTGCATATTTGATTTGAGTTTACCTGTTGGTGTCTTTGGGTAAAGGTCAATCTCTACTCCCGAATATGACCAAGAGGCAAACTTCAGTGGACATACTTGGGTGTCGATGGGGAAATATTGAACATTGACCCGACAAACACTATCCACTATAGTAGAGAACAAGTAGTTGACGGAACCGGTGTGACTGACGATCGGTCGATACTCTGTCCGACCCGGCATCATTACGGAAGAAGCGCTAAAAGGAAAAATGTCAAATGAATAATTGATAAGAATTTATGCCACAAGAGACTTTTTTTTTTCTTCATTTCGTTGTGTGATAATTTTGTATATGAAATTTAATTGTTGGAAAAGATTTACAACCTTACTTTTTTGATGCACATGCTTATTTGTTTTTGAAATGGAAGGAAAATTTCAAAACAGCGGTTCTTACTCACGCTTACGTTTTATCCAATATTTATAGTCTTGAAAAATATTATCAAAAGAAGGTGTTGCACGTCTCATGTTAATTTCCCTAAAGGTGTTGCATGAAAGATCGAAAAAAATTTAAAACTTATTCAAATATATGATAAAACCAATTGGAACGTATGTCTTGATTCGATAATTTTTGAAAATAAGTTTAAAAGACGTGTATTGACAAAATTAGCCAAAATATTTCGAGTTTAAATCAAGCAATAAGCGATTTATATGATTTTTAGCGTTAAAATGGAGGGGTATCCCCGAATTTTTAGGAAAAAAAACTGACTCAGTGAAACAAAATAAATTTAGCATGAACATGTTCTTCGAGTTTTCCTCTGAAAAAAACTATCGCTTTGAAATTTTGTTTCACGAGAGCATTTTTTTGTAAATTTAAAAAAAATCGAAACGATTTCACTGGTATTATTTTCAACTTCACCTGTACGTTAATTTTCCTTAATAAAGTATGGTCTACAGTTTGGATAAGGTCGTCGACTCTGATATGTAATGATGTTTTCTATTTTTAAAACGACCAGGTTCGACTCCTTCACAAACACATTTTTTGTTTGTTCATATTACGTTTTCCATCTTGATTTTTTGTCTTACATGTAATTGAAACACGCTTCTAGTTTTTATAAATGTGTCATGTGAAATCCATGTTTATTACCATGTGCCGAGTTTGAAATAAGCTTCCAACCTGGACACTGTTTAGTTTGTGAATAGGACTCTCAACAAACACGTCGAATATAGCATGCAATACCTGTGTTTTAATAGTCAAGGCTGCTAACGATAACTTGTATGTTTTTCTGAATGAAAGTTGTTGACAAAGGCATGGTGCCTTTTACGAAAAACCGTTGTGAACTCTACAAAGCTTTGGAAGAAAAACTTTAAGACCAAACAAGATAAATAACGGTTAAACAATTTGAGTTTATATGTATTCTAGTAGCAAATTACTATGTTGAACCAATTTTTACAGGTGCATGTACTTCGAATAATGTTGAACTTTATCAATGCTTATTAAACTTCCCATATTTTGTTTTGTGGCCAGAGTCATGTACAGTTGCCAATTGTTGGTTGTAGAAAATAATACATATTAGTATAAGAGCTTTTGGACTGTAGTAGTATAGAATATTAAATATTTGATACACTCGTAACATGTAACCGTATACATTGTATCTGATACTCAGAAAAAAAGAAGACAATTTAAATGTCACGATTTCAAAAATAATCTTTAGACTACATGTATAATGTATTGACACATAAAATGTATAAGGCTTGTCCCTAGTACTGGGGAATCCTTCAGGTATTTAACTGGCAAATACGCAATGAGTATAAATATGAATGAAGGTCAGTTGTACGTCACGAGTGCTGGCACGGAGCTCCGATTAGGGAAAATTCCCGCTTCGGTGCAACACCCTCTTTTAAAAATGTAAAGCGAAGATAATGAACAGTGATCAATCTCATAACTCCTATAAGGAATGCAAAATTAAGAGTTGGGCAAACACGGACCCATGGACAAACCAGAGGCGAGATCATGTGCCCAGGAGGAGTAAGCATCCCTGTCGACCAGTCACACCCGCCATGAGCCCTATATCTTGATCAGGTAAACGACGTAGTCCGTAGTCAAAATCAGTGTGCCAAGAACGGCCTAACAATCGGTATGAAACACGTCAGATAGCATTAGACCCTATGACAGATTCCATTGGCAAACTATCGTTATAACGACTATAGAATTTGCAAAAATCTTACTTTAAACGAGAATGATGAAATATCTGTAACATCCATTTGTTTGTCAGTAGCCTGCAACTGACCATACGAAGAACAAGTTGTTGCCTATCGAATCAGTTGAGAGACCTAAACACCATATGCAGGTGATAATGGAATATTGCTACATTCATATGAGAAGTTGACGATGAAGAAGCTGAATTAATCCCGTTTTTCATAAAGTTGAGTTGTTAGTTTGTCATTAGCACCTATGTCTAAAAAAGATGTATCTAAATGTTGAGTTGAAGGCCACAGCTAGAGATTTTTTCTTCTCATATAGAAGCATCTGAAAAGATTCTGTCTCCTAAGAATATGAAAACAGGTCAGCTAATAAAGAAGCACAATTCGTGCCCATGGAAATTCCAACAGACTGTTGAAATACCTGATCACCAAAGACTATGAAGATATTGTCAATGGGGAACTTTAGCACATTTTTTAATTCAATTTCAGAGTACTTATGCGTGGAATCAGAGTGGTGTTTAGCAAAGTAATATTTGGATGACTGATCACTAGATAGGAATATTTCCTTTTTCCATTCTAGTTATCTGTCTATGATGTCAAAAAATCTAGTCTTAAATGTGAACTTACCTGTCAAACAATGTGATGTCCGGTGTCCAGACGTTTGCAAATGGTAAAATTATTTGTGTAATATTTCCATATTCGCTCTTATTCCAGCTAAGAAAAGGGTCATTCCACCACTGCAGTGAATCAACATTATGCATCAATAAGCAACTTAATAATTCTTCATGTTACATGTGACGCTGATTATTATACTCACCAAACGCATCCAAATATTGAGCTTGATAACCTGATTCTTTTCATCCTGGAAAACAAATAATCACATAAAAAATAGATTCTAGAACCAACAGATTATCATCGTTTGGTCGACAGACGTAATATTTGGGTGAAACCAAATCTCCGCTAAAACTCCCGATTTTTTTTAACTGATCCCATTCACAAAACGCTCCCAAAATTTCAACTGCTCTTGTTAAGTTACTCATTTATGAAAGTTTGAATAAAATCCAATATGTAATTTTCTCACAGGATAAGGCACTCAGCTGTTTGGGCCCGATATTAACTTACCAACTCCATCAGCCGTTTGAGCTCGATGTTAAAACTTACCAACTCCATCAACCATCTGAGCCCGATGTTAACTTACCAACTCCATTAGCTGTCTGAGCCCGATGTTCACTGCTATAGATACGTTTTCCCCTGCATTTCGAACAGGATGAATGCGTGGATCATAATTTTCCAACAATGTTTTTACCAGCCTTGTGGAGAAGGCAGTATTGTTTGTGGTGAATACGTCTGTAGAAAATGAATGATTTATAATTGCACAAATAGATATACATTAAGCTCTATAGAGGATTATACCACTATTCCACATTAGAGGAACCGGTTTTCTATACGTTTATAGCGCCTCTTTCCCCAATCCCAATTGCAACTGACGAAATGTATAAGACCATGATTGATTTTGTTCAAATTTCATTTGATTCAGTCATGCAGTACGTAAAAAGCGCAGGCTTCTTTCAAACACAACTTGCTTAATGTCCAGATACAAATAACCTTTCTATAGTCGAAATAATAGAATGTTATTCAGGGTAAGGGAGACAACTTGTATCTGAATCTGGATGACCAGCTATCTGAGGTACATGTATATATTCCGGGACGTCAAATTGACGAAAACCAAGGAATTTCAAACAGTGTTTCATGGCATAAATTCGTGATTCATTGAATTCCTTATCTTTTAATTTGATAATTATATAAACAAAACTATTTCAAAAAGTCTGGGTTTTCCTTAGATTTATCCAACAGAAATCAGCACATACGTTTATCACCTTACGGCAGCAATATCTTTGATTAGGTTACAACAATGTGTAAGTTAATCAGAAATCGGCAAATATGCATGCGCTAACATGTTTTAGTTAAAATATTTTATTGTGAAGCCGTTTCCCTCGCTTGAAAGAAGTTCCTACAAAAAGTTACAATCTTCATGAACTACTTGTTGGGTATATATTTCTTAGATTTAATTCAGATTTCTTACCTTGAAATAGAAGAGGAAGTACAAAACATACTGCACAGACAAACATCCTTCAGAAATTCGGCAAATGGTCTCTTGTCGTGATCAGTCAAATTGGCATTCGGAATACCGCAATACTCCGAACATGCGCAGTTATCATGCATTATAATCAAATGTAGTTGTCTCTTTCTAAGAGAATATTGTTCTCCTGGGAAAACAGATGCTCTGAGATTAAATGGCATTACTTCATTTATAATTTACGCACATGGTATTACCCAAAAGTTTCCCCGAACAAAGTTTTGTAGTATCAGTTATCATTTACACGGCTACGTGACGTTTGTGGTATTATGAAATATGACAGTGATAAGACAGTTCTCCCTATATTGGTACAATGACTCCTTTCGAAATCCCCGGGTAAAGGTCTATCATCCTCAGGGATTTAAATACAAAATGTGTATTCTCATTTCATTTCTGTTTTAATTCCTTTGCAGTGTTCTTTGGATAATTAAACAAAATCTTATTTTCAAATGGAATAAATGTCTCCAATTATGAAATTTATCTCGTACCTACATAGTCATCACCCATACTACAAACACTAAACATTTAATACCATTATTCAACATGTCCGTTTTATAGACAATATAGATAAATATTGGTAGATTTATGTGAAGTTGAAAAGTTCGTGATTTTATCTAGAAATAAAATACATTGATCTGATCAGGATTTAGGGCTCACAGCGGGTGTGACCGGTCGACAGGGGATGCTTACTCCTCCTAGGCATCTGATCCCACCTCTGGTGTGTCCAGGGGACCGTGTTTTCCCATCTATCTATTTTGTATTGCTTATGAGATTGATCACTGTTCGTTATATTCACCTTTCATTGAAGCAACAGACGGTTATTACTGAATATAGGAGTTTGAGGGAATAAGAAAGATAATGAAAAGTGACCAATCTTATAAATCCTATAAAAGGATCCCTGGATATGCCAAAGGTGGGATCAGGTGCCAAGGAGGAGTAAGTATCCCCTTTTCAACCGGTCACACTCGCTGCGCCTAGGAATATGTAAAGGATTAGTATGATTTTTTTTTTTTATAGTGAGTTTATTGATTCAGAATCTGAAATACACATATAGAAGTCAATTTCATAATGCACATACCAGAGATGGACCAGGTGCCTAGGAGGAGCATCCCCTGTTGACCAGTCACACCCATCGTGAGCCATATATCTTGGTCAGATAAAGGTGCCGATTCATTCACATATTTTCATCAAATGTAAAATCTTCTAATAATAGTTCAAAGTTTCAAAGAGTCAGCAGCAGTACCATTTATTAATCAAGTCCAAAAGTTTAATCTGTGTTATTTTTTATTTGTCAGCTTTAACTACTCCCCCCCCCCCCCCCCCCTGTCGTGACACGGGGCTTCGGACAGGGGATGCATGATGCACTACCTGAGTTACCTGCATATTAAAGAACATAATTTAACACGACATATTTTCAGTATTGGAAGTTTTTAAAATGTTTCGTTTATATAGTTATGTAAAACTTTCGACGATAAATCATTAAATCCCGAATATTTGTACATATCACTGTGTGAAACTTTTCTCCGTAATATTACAGCCTAATGCTGACGTTGAAGGCCATAGGTAGACCAAATTATATATTTTAAAAAATCTTGTAAGGTATAGTATATATGCGTTTTATATTTGGTAGAATCTCCCTATTTTAAAATGTATCCCCTCCCCTTCATTTGAAAAAATCTATGACATTTGTTTGAAATGTTTCTGTTGGTAGCAGGGAACAGTTACGCACTATCAACTTTCTTTAAAAATGGAAATACCCGATATTTCAAGTGATATTACATGTGTAAAAAGGTATAGAATAAGTTTAGGATACATGTCGACTGTAGCTGAGTGCTTAATAAAAATGTTGATATACAACATGTAGGTGTCACCATGATTCCTAGCATATAGATGGGTGCAAATACGAAACCAAGACACGTGGTCAGTTGCTGAAGAAATTCCAGTGAAAACATGCATGATCCAGCAAAAGGTCTGTAGCTCAGAGGGAAGGTGGGTGGCCCCACATGAAAGGTAGATTTTTAAGAAGGGCAGACAGGGTTCTTGATTGTGCATAGTGTCTTAATCCCCTCGCTTGGTACTGTGATGGTGTGGGGGTGGGGGTGCAAATTAGCCCAAATGAGAGAAAATCGAAGCAAGAAAGGGGCACCTGCCCAGAGCATGTTTTGTGCACCAGCACCAATATGTATAGATTATATGTAATTTAGGGTCATAATTTATTGACTACACCAATATGAAATACAAGTATTGACACAAAAGGGAAATATGATTTTTCATTAGTCTGTCATAATCTGACTTTAATATATACCCGCTACCAACATATTCAGAACCGGGAAAAAACTGTCCCCTACCACACATTTTTCTGGAACAGAATTATGCATTGTTGATTTTCATCCGATGCGATATTGGTTGGTAGTTGGATTCATGTTACAGCAATTATTACAGGGCAATTAAATCAGTTGTAATGAGAAACCTTTGTGTCGTGAAAAACTCGTTTATGGTGGAAATAAAATATTCATGGAACATTCTCATGGTCAGACGATAGTATCTTATCAAAATGTCTACTTTATGTAGATCGATCTCATGTGATGTCAGGTTTTTGTGAAAATCTTTATTAAATTAATATTTGTACATGATAGAAATATATCTCTCAGAGGAATTTTATTGACTGGATAATTATTTTTTTTTAAAAATTGGTAAACTATTGATAATGTAAATGTTTATATTTTCTATATATAGTCAATTATCTATGATAAAAAAAAATCTCAAGGGCAATACTAGTAATTCCTATGCTGGTATTTCCTCTCCCGTATGTCTGAAATCTGCAATAAAAGCTGGCAGTATATACATTTTCTTTAGTTGATATGTGGGTGGAACTACCTTCAGGTGTCCGATCCATAAACCCCCCCCTTTTTTTTTTCAAGAATTAATTGTTATGTAATACAAAACTTGGTATCAAATGAAAGATAATCAACATACACAGTGATTCACCAGAAGAATTTTCAAAATTGACAAGACATGTAAGAAATATCTGTTATAGAGAGTAACATTAATCCCTATGAGAAAAACACATTTCTGACATAAGCCTATAAAGTATATTAGAATACAATTTCCAAAGAAAGCTCATGGTGAAAAGAATCCTAACACTATGGTCTTCCAAACTATGCCAAGAAATAAAGATCATCATACAAATGAAAATATCAATTTTTTTCTACATTTGTACAAGGGGATATAACTCTAACAAAAAATATAATGAACTATGAATAGATCTTGGCATCATCTCTCTCTCTCTCTCTCTCTCTCTCTCTCTCTCTCTCTCTCTCTCTCTCTCTCTGTCATCTTTATCTCTCTAAAATTAGGTACACTGTATTTTGTTTTCACAAAAGATTTAGTGCTACAGATATTGACTTTTTGTGAAAAGAAATCCTCTTATCGATCGGATACCTTCACTTATTTATCTTCTCTCTGTCGCATCTCTGGTTCAGTTGAATGGGTTGTTTTAAATCCCTTTGAAAAGTTTTCACTTATATGAAGTCGTCACCAGGTGAAGTACCACAAATTTAGACCTATGCTTAGAACTCACGGCCGTACCAGTGAGGGTTCTTTAAAGTGCACGAGACCTCCGTTTTTAATGTCATATCCGATTGCTACCTATTTTTCCTTATTGATATCGTGGTGTTAATCGTGAAATAATATGGTGATCAAATCTTACCTAATTTTACCGTCAATCGTCACAATTGTGTTGACAGTAGAAATTTTTGGACTGTTATAAATTTTCTACGATCAACACAATTAATTTTCAGTCGTTATAATCGCATCAGATCGTATTGCATCGTAACAAAGCACAACATATCGCATCTAATCTTGCTCCAAAATCGTGATAATCCCGGTCAATCTTTCACAAGGTAAACACCACGCTTTGTTGCGACGTCCCACAATCTGTCACGATTGTGAGAATAATAAGCATACAGTAATGCTGAAAATGCCACGTTGTCATCAACCCCAACTTCCGCCATTTTCAGTGGTTGTGGATTGTATTGTTTACTTTCTAAATGTTAAAAAAGTGAATTCAATGGTCAGTCAATCGTCGCAAACCACGGCCAATATGTACAACCCTCAGCTATATGCGGACTCCGGACCGTGGCTTGAGACGATGTCGTCAGTTGGGCTGTATATGTATACCCGTCGGGGTCCAATCGTAGCTCAAACAGTGGTCATCTTCAATCCTGATCGTGAAAGACATCGCGATCCTGATCGCATCGTATCGCAACATAGCGCATCGGTTCTTGATTAACGAATACGAACGTATCTACACGTACATGATCGTCTCAAATCGGGAACTCGGATCGTGATGATCGTATTAGATCGAGGTCCAATCGTGAACTTGATAGGGACAATCTTTAAGGTTATCAGAACGTATGTGATCGTATCTTAATGGTATTCAGATCGTGGCCCCTGCTTATCTATCGTGACCTTTCCGTATCAAAGCGTAACAAATCGTATAAGAACGGATTAACTAGCATCATCTCGTATCAAAACCTGAAATTCCAGAAAACTCCCGCGATCAGCTACGAATGGTCAATCCTGGCGTTCGTAACGGATCCCACGACAGTGGGAACCAGGGATTATGTCTAGGGTTTGACATAGTCATGGCACGAGCAGGGCTCGAACTCATGACCTCCCGGTTACGAAGTGAACTCTGTACCAATGTGCTACCGCGACTGGTGCATTTGAACGGCACGGCAAATCTTCCATTAAGTAACGACTCGAACACTGGAAACTTTTGTTACTGTTCGGACTGAATGGAAATACAAATCAATTAATCATTTACCGGTACTTGTGACTGTCTTCGACTTTGTTTATGAAAAAACGTAAAATATCCAACCACTGAGAAAATTCCCACAATGTTTAAAAAATGTCTGGGCTCGGTTCATCTCTGGAAAAATAACGGTATTAAAAAGTGCGCTGAAACAACAACTTTTGAGAAAATGAGATATGTAAAGAATAAATTATCTTTTTACTGTAACATGTGTGATTACGTGTTTCGGATTATTTGATAATAAAAAATGAGCAAAACAATCCCCTGTTATGTGGAAAGATGGGCTACTTAATGAAGTTCGCATTTTCTGGATATTCGACTCCTCATAAAGTTCTACGGGTACGCCAGCATTATTTTGGGACTCATCGTGAAAAATTATTTTACATCACACAAACAAGCCTTTCGATCATCAGATGGATCACACAAAATTAGAAATATCATAGTAAATTAGAAAAAAAAATGTTACTTATTTGTTCATCAGTTCAAAAAACAAAAACGTCCTTTGATGACAAGTGCTAGGAAAATTCTGCCCATCTGTCGTTATTAGTACTTTTTAACCTAGATTTTATCTCTTTATCTGCCATTCTTTATGGTCATTTTGGACAACTTTCATGTTATAGTTGTCGATTTTCAATAGATGCTATATTTATTGGTCATTGGAGCTCCGTTTTTCCGCATTTTTTATTTTGCTCTTGTTGTGCACTAATGCCATTATTGTATGAACCAACACTAATGTGATGGGAAAGAAAATTGATGAAAATAAAAAGCGAATTCATTTTATGGGAATTATCGTGTTTGGCAAACAAACGTATTCATTGAAAGCGAAAAGGTGTTTTTGTCTGACTTTCATACTTTGTAGTCTCTAAAACGTATGAATTAATATCTCGCGCGCGAGTGTCAATATTGTCATGTAATTTTCAATTCTTCGGGTAGCAGCAAATGCAAAATACCAGCCAGTAAGTTCAAAACGCATGATACTTTCACAAAATACGTGGTAATGTATATTTATAGTCATTCGTTCTTGTACAATTGAAGTTTAGTTACTGTTCCAAACGACTGAAAATCCCAATTAATTTTTCTATATATTGTGGTTTTGTTTCAATTGAGTTTACTGGGTGGGTGGGTGTGATGAAATTAGGAATTTTTCAAAAATCCTCTAATTTGTTTTCAAGATGGCAAATTCATCTTTAAATAAACTGGATATGTAATACACTACGATGTGAAACTGACTTCTGGCAGACTGCAATATGATCACAGAATATGTGGTTTATGTTAGAACATGCGTTCATCCTGAATTAGGAGAGCCTTTCATCTTTTATCATAAATAAAACCCGATCAATTAAATAATGGCAGTAGATTCCCCTGCAGTGAATAGAACGTTATCATCTCTACAGATGTCTGATCTATGGGATGCTTATTGAACGTTTCAAACAGGGAATTTCGCAATTTCTCACCAAAAAAAAGAGAGATATTGTTCCACATACGAGTTATACTTGAGTAGAGGATATACTTTCCATCAGAATATGCAACTGATGAACCAAAGAGGGAAACAAATATGAATAGCTTCAATATTAATGAGTTTTATATGACAAGGTGCTTGCAATGTAATATGCAGACGTACATGTAGTTGCTCTTTTTATCGATATGGAAGTATATCGTAATGATGATAGTGCCAGTATTTGATATCCAGTCTTATATTTCAAGATATCTCCTCATCGGAAAACACAGTAATCAAGCTGGATTTCCATCAACCCTTAAAAGCTAGAGCACCCCATGCAGTGTCTCCATGTCACAAAAGAAACATTTAATTCCTTTTAGGTATTGAGTCAACACAACAGAGGTATCTAGAAACCCTATAAATGCATGTGTTTAATAGTCGGACTAGCACTACATTGTGTATTGTTCATTAATTCCAGGAAAACGATTGTAGCAATAAATGGGTTTGCAAATGAAAGTGACCACCTTTCACGTAACATCTGGCCATTCCCGTATTCTTAGCGTATTTTCTCAGAGTGGGTAATATCGTTGTCAAAATTGGTGACATTCAATGAAATGTAGGATTTGTCTTTAAGTAACTGCTCTTGGACAGCAAAACAAAAAAATTGTAACAAGAGATGTTTGTAAAACACATGCCCCCATGGTACAAAATTGAAAAGGGTTATACACACACACATCATTAAATTGAGAGTAGTATCATCAATTCAAAATATTGAGCAGACAATATCTTCCTATGTCAAGTGTGGATTGATCATGTGACCTAAAAATCAATAGGAATCATCAACTCCTGGAGATGTACCAGTGTACCAAATTTGATGTCTGTCAAGCAAAGGGTTCTCACGATATTGAACGCACAGGATATTCCTATGTCCAGTTTGTCCCTTGACCTTTGACCATGTGACTTCAAATTCATTAGAGGTCATCTTCTCCTGAAGATGTACCAGTGTACCAAGTCTGATGTCTGTCAAGCAAAGGATTCTCGAGACATTGAGTGGTCAATATATTCCTATGTCCAGTTTGACCCTTGACCGTTGACCATGTGACCTCAAAATCAATAGGGGTCATCTTCTTCTGAAGACGTATCAGTGTACGAAGTTTGATGTCTGTCAAGCAAAGGATTCTCGAGAAATTGAGTGGTCAATATATTTCTATGTCCAGTTTGACCCTTGACCTTTGACCATATGACCTCAAAATCATTAGGGGTCGTCTTCTCCTGAAGATGTACCAGTGTACTAAGTCTGATGTCTGTCAAGCAAAGGGTTCTCAAAATATTGAGCGGACAGTATATTCCTATGTCCAGAGTAAATTGACCCTTGACCTTTAACCTTTTGACCTGAAAAACAATAGGGGACCTCTTCTTTTCATAACCAACCCACATATGAAATATCATTACGATCAAGTGAATGGTTCTCAAGATATCGAGCGGACAACATGTGGTCTACCGACCAACCGACCGACCGACCGACCGACAGGTGCAAACCAATATTCCCCTCTTCTTTGAAGGGGGGCATAATTAAAAAATAACTGTAAATTCTGTTATTTGTACTAATGTATATCTTGAAATGATTCAAAGGCATATTTATTGCAGAATCCATTACTAGTATTTTACAAGATACAAAATATTTCATTCTTCTCCATGGATATATCAATGTGTCTGTATTTGGCTTTAAAATTTAAGTAAAATCGAAAATGGCTATATACATGTAGCATTACATTTCTTGTACTATGAAAATACAAGGAATGCAAAGAGCGCGCGATAAATACATTTCCCGCTGTAATGCTTTGATGATTTCTGTATGTGAGCAATTTGAGCCTTGTTAATGAATTATGTAGTCATAACTCTTACCTTTTTTAAACGCAGGAAACTGAGCAGTTCCAGCACAAGTTTTGATCTGAAAAGCAACAAGAGGCCCATGGACCACATCGCTCACCTGAGTCACCTTGGTCCATATCAGAAGATTTTCCATATCTATTTGCATGTAAAACCGTAGTCCCTATTATGGCCCCATACCTACCCCTGGAGGCCATGGTTTTTGCAAACTTGAATTTACACTATGTCAGAAAGCTTTCATGTAAATGTGAACTTCTTTGGCCCAATGGTTCTTAAGAAGAAGATTTTTAAAGATTTTCCCTATATATTTGTATGTAAAACTTTGATCCCCTATTTTGGCCCCATCCTACCCCAGGGGGCCATGATTTTAACAAACCTGAATCTGCACTATATCAGAAAGCTTTCATATAAATCTCAGCTTTTCTGGCTTAGTGGTTCTGGGAAGAAGATTTTTAAAGATTTTTCCTACATATTTGTATGTAAAACTTTGATCCCCTATTGTGGCCCCATCCGACCCCCGGGGGCCATGATCTTAACAATTTATAATCTGCACAATATCAGGAAGCTTTCATATAAATCTCAGCTTTTCTGGCTCAGTGGTTCTTGAGAAGAAGATTTTAAAAGATGTTTCCTATAAATTTGTATGCAAAACTTTGATGCCCCCCCTTGAGGCCCCATCCAATCCCCGGGGTCCATGATTTTAACAAACTTGAATCTGCACTATATATAAAAAAAAAAAAACCCGGAAAAAAAAAAAAAAAAAAAAAACAGCTTTGACCCCCTATTGTGGCCCCATCCGATCCCCGGGGGCCATGATTTTAACAATTTAGAATCTGTACTATATCAGGAAGCTTTCATATAAATATCAGCTTTTCTGGCTCAGTGGTTCTTGAGAAGAAGATTTTTAAAGATTTTCCCTATATATTTGTATGTAAAACTTTGATCCCCTATTGTGGCCCCATCCGACCCCCGGGGGCCATGATTTTAACAATTTAGAATCTACACTACCTAATAAAGCTTATCTATAAATTTCATCTTTTCTGGCCCAGTGGTTCTTGAGAAGAAGATTTTTTAATGACCCTACCCTATTTTTACCTTTTCTTGATTATCTCCCCTTGGAAGCTGGCCTAGCCCTTTATTTTAACAATTTAGAATTCCCTTTACCTAAGAATGTTTTGTGCCGACTTTGGTTGAAATTGGCCCAGTGGTTGTTGAGAAGAAGTTGAAAATGTGAAAAGTTTACGGACGGACAGACGGACGGACGGACGCCGGAATACGGGTGATCAGAAAAGCTCACTTGAGCTTTCAGCTCAGGTGAGCTAAAAAGCATAACCGTATGTGTTGACCAACACCAAGTTGATAGCTGTGTTAGATTAATAGACTTTTATCGACCACGTTTTATCTCTTTTAAAACAATATTCACTTTCACTCAGTTCAATATTTCCCGATGAACTCGCGATTAAAGACACTACAGAGTACCCCACGTCTCATCTCGCTTCTTCTAAAAGGACCAAAATTCAGAGAGCCCCGAACTTTCAGTTGGCTGACAGAACTTCATCTCTATTATGAATTTTGTCGAAGATTGTGCCAGAGAATGGGCTAAATATGAAAGGAAGAACTTAACACTTTGTCAGAATGAAAAAAAAAGTATAAGAGGAATATTAAAATATCGTATTACACTGAAACAAAAGTGTGTAACATCTTTCCTTCTGTGTTTATTAGAAATGGTGAAAGAATTAGATAGGATATATAAAGGATATGAATTGGCTCCAGCTAACAATGCTTTTAACAACATTGTCTTTGATTGTAAGGCTTAATATTACAACTGTATTTTAAATGAACTCGTAATCAAAAAGTTGAAGATAACGAATAATGATCAATCTCATAACTCCTATTAGGAATATAAAATAGAGACTTGGGCAAACCCGGAACCCTGGATATACCAGAAGTGGGATCAGGTGCCTAGCAGAAGTAAACATCCCCTGTCAACCGGCCACACCCGTCATGAACCCTATATCTTGATCATGTAGACGGAGTAATTCGTAGTTAAAATCAGTGTGCCAAGAACGGTCCAACAATCGGTATGAAACATGTCAGACACATTTTACCCAATGATAGGTTGTATTGGCAAACTAGATCATTATTACGATCATAGAATTTGCGAAATTCTTACTTTAAACGAGATTGTTGAACCCCTGTAACATCAACTTGTTAGTAAGTTACCCGTCTCGATTTGAAAACTGATCTTACATAGAACAAGTTCTTGCGTAGCGAATCAGTTGAGAGATATAAACACCATATGTAGGTGATAACTGATAAGGTGACAACTAATATTCCCAAGTTCCCTTTTAAAAGACGACATTCTTCTTTTTTTTAAACGCCCATTCAATAGGAGAAATAAGAGATTACCATACCTATATTGGATTCCAAAACTTCACAAAAATCTCTAAAATGGTACATTGCTTAATCCAGTGAATGTTCTACCAAGTCCCTATGTTTGCTCCTCATTAAAATATTAACTGCTATGAAGGAGAAACATATGCGAGAAGTGGTGTGAATCAAATATGGATTCTCAAATTTCCAAAATATGTTAGTAAATTGGAAATCACAAAACTCCCCAAATTAACAGCGTCAAAATGTATGACCTTTCAGCATTCCACACGACCAATTAAAGACTAGGATTTTTAACATCACAAACAGCTGCTTCTTTAATGATATTGGAACACGGAAATATTCGTATCTTGTGATCAGTCATCCAAATATTTACTCTGCCAAACACCACTCTGATTCTACGCACAAGTTCTCTGAAGTTGATATAAAAAAACATGTGGAGTTTCTCATTGACAATATCTTCGTAGTCTTTGATGATCAAATCCAACAGTCTACTGGAATTCCCATGGGAACGAATCGTGCCACTTTATTAGCTTATCTGTTTTTATATTCCTAGGAGGCAGAATTTATTCAACAGCCTCTACAGAAAAAGAAAACAATTTCTTGCTGTGGCCTTCAACTCGACATCTAGATAGATAGACGACATTTTATCTATTAACAATGCTCACTTTCATTCATATGTCAAATCGATACATCTTATTGAACTCGAAATAAAAGACATCACAGAGTAGTCCATATCTGCTACATATTCAGATATTTTATTGAACATAGATGTTAACGGCAAACTAACAACTCAATTTTATGACAAACGAGATGACTTTAACTTCTCCATCGTTAACTTCCTATATGTGTGTACCAATATTCCATTATTACTTGATTTTGGTGTTTATGTCTCTTACCTGATTCAATACGTTAGGGCATGTTCTGCATATGGTCAATTTTTAAATCGAGACAGGCTACTTACAAATAAATTGATGTTGCAGGGGTTTCAAGATTCTCGATTAAAGTCAGTATATCGCAAATTGTATGGTCGTTATAATGATTTAATTTGCAAATAGAACCTGACATTATGTCGAATGTTGTCTGACGTGTTTCACACCAATTGCTAAGCCGTTCTTTATGTAAAGATTTTGGTTTCATATTACTCTGAGCAAGACAGAGGGTTCACGGCAGGTGTGACCAGCCAACAGGGGATGTTTACTCCTCCAAGGCGTTACCAGCCAACAGGGGATGTTTACTCCTCCAAGGCGTGACCAGCCAACAGGGGATGTTTACTCCTCCAAGGCATGACCAGCCAACAGGGGATGTTTACTCCTCCAAGGCGTGACCAGACAACAGGGGATGTTTACTCCTCCAAGGTGTGACCAGCCAACAGGGGATGTTTACTCCTCCAAGACGTTTTTTCTTGAGTCTGTGACTGTCATGCTTTTGATTGTGTAATCATTATAGGATTCATAGGATTGATTGCTTCGTTATCTTCACCTTCTTTCATCAATGATCATAGTATGTAAAGATATTCGAATGCAACGCCTGCGTTCTGCATTATGTACTCGAAGAATTGCTACACCTATATAAGGACCCGTCCTTTGTCAATTTGATTAAATTACAGTTTGGTTGACGTTTTATTAACATAACCATGTGATGAATGAGATCGTTGTCGTAAAATGTACTGATTTGAAGTCTAATACAAATTAGTTTTCTTGTTGCAAGGCCCCGTTTTAAATCATTTTTATCTCAGAACAATCTTTGAAAAAAGATCTTAGAATTTTGCATTCAATTGGTTCGGTGGCAGGTTGTGGTTTCAAACTGATGCAATATTAATGGTTGTTGGATTTGTCTGTTTACAAACATATTTTGTGTTTTCTATCTCTGTTCTCTGATACATTAGGACAGCACGGTAAAATGTCTCTACCTTAAACATCCAGTGAAGATACTGGATAATCTTAAACTTTGAAAGTTTTGCTAAAGTTTAGTTATATGAGAGAGAATTAATTCTAAACCCAAAGTTTGGGCTTCATTGTTTACTTTTATTTTTTCGTTCGAATCATGTGACTTATGCAATACATCGCTAAAGATTTTTCTATTCACTAGCGTTCAGAAACTAGGCATTTCGGCTTTTCCAACACGCAGATAACATTACTGCATTGTTTTGAAATATTCAAACTATTCAATTATTCGTGCTAAAAAGGGCACTTACAAGAAAGGGTGCAGATAACGAACAGTGATAAAACTCAACTCCTAAAAAGAACACAGACTTAAGAGAAGGGCAAACATGGACCCCTGTACATACCAGAGTGGGATATGGTGCTTAGGAGGAGTAAGCACCCCCTGTCGACCAATCACATCCCCGTAAGCCCTATATCTTGATCAGGTAAATGGAGTAATTCGAAGTCAAAATCAATGTGCAAAGAGCGTATGAAACATTTTACCCAATAGGTTGTAATAGGCAAACTTGATCGATATAACGACCATAAACTTTTCGAAATGCTGACTTTAAACGAGACTCTTGAAACCCTTGTAACATTAACTTGTTTGTCAGTAGCCTGCCTCGATTTAAAAACAGACAGAATCAGTTGAAAGACATAAAGACCATATGCAGGTGATAATGGAATATTGTTATGTAAATATGCAACTACATTCTTCAATTTTATTCAGTTCACAATCAGTTATATTGAACACATTTAGTTTGAGATAGGTATTGTTTAACACCTAGAAGGTTTTGTTGTTGTTGATAACAGCGAAGCTAAATATGGCGTCGCAATACATTATTTACACCAAATGCGATATATTTCCCGCGCTAAATGAATAGTTGTTGGTACACGTCCAAACTTCGGAATTTCCTGATTCTACGCGCCTGTTCAGGATAAATCTACACATAAAACATACACTGGCTGCGCTCACCCCAATAGTAGCACTGTAAACATGTTATAAGATGACGTATTTGGTTGTGGTTATGTTAAACATTACGTTGAAACACTGACTTCTGACAAAATGAAATACATAAAAAGAATAAAGTATGTTTATGTACAATATGTATGGTAGTAATTCTTCTTTTAACAATGATAATGCTTAGCAAATATGTTGCTTAGTACGAAAAGTAGCTGATGATTTCATGAAAATTTATTTAAGTTGCGTACGAGTTTGATTACTGTAAAGGTAGTCACGAACTCGCAGATGTTTCCTCATATCATAATACGTGCACATGCATCCTCCTCCTCCACCCCCACCCAATGTACCGAAATACAAGTGTATATACCGATAACAGATAGAACCTATTTTTGACGTTTTCTATCAAATAAGGTCACATAAGAGCAGGATTATTATAGTTATTCAAACAAGCACTTGATTATTCATTGATTTGGTGACAGGTATGGTTAGAATAAACTAGAAAACACAGTTTATCTGTCATTAATCGTACTTTTTTATGCAATTATTTTTTTCAATTCTGTTTTGGATCATATTGCAGATGTCGATTTTCAATCGATGTAATATTTAATGGTCGTTGAATCCTTTTCTTCTACGCTTTGTTATGTAATAATGATAGTATCGGTAAGGATGAGTCATCACACTGATGGCGAAAATAAACAATAAATTCATTTTAAGGAAATCATGATAGGAAAGCCACATATATTCGTTTGAATCCCACGTCGTAGTATATCGCTCGTGGATGCCAAAGGTCAAGTAAAGTTTTGATTTACTAAGGCAGCGTGTGGCGCAGGCTGTTATTTCTTTGTAATCACAGGCAGCGTGTGGCGGAGGCTGTTATTTCTTTGTAATCACAGGCACCGTGTGGCGGAGGCTGTTATTTCTTTGTAATCACAGGCACCGTGTGGCGGAGGCTGTTATTTCTTTGTAATCACAGGCAGCGTGTGGCGGAGGCTGTTATTTCTTTGTAATCACAGGCAGCGTGTGGCGGAGGCTGTTATTTCTTTGTAATCACATACGGATCACATTCACAGAACTTCACACATTTAATAAGCATTATGCACAACACCGCGACACATGTATTTACAGATCTATCATAGAACAGGTAGAACATATTCAATATATGTGATGTATATAAATAACTAACTTAAACAAATTGATATTTGTCTTAATCATACAAATCTAAAATCGCTACATTGGATACAGAAGAATCTTTAATTATCAATGATCTATGGATAAATGCTAGGTCTATTGTAATCTCGGCTTTAGCTTCGGCTCGGCTGGATCTTTGGACTTTGTTGGGGTGGGTTTTTTTTATTGGCGCCTTCACTGAAACTCGAAGCAGTCTAGCAATTAATGTGACACTGGCGTTTTCAAATAAAGTTATTAGACTGTTAAACTAACTCTAACCACTATTAATTTTACACTGCTTACCGTCTGGGTATGAAAATTCCAAAATGAAAACAGTCACTAAATTTTCCTTTCAAATGATGACTTCCATGGCATTATATTTTATCTCCTGAAATTGAAGAGCTCCTATAGTCTGTTTTATCAAACTACTGATACATAGTATCTCCACATACCTACTTGTATGTCGCTAATTTAATAAACACACTATAGGAACTCTTCAATTTCTGGAGATAAAATATTACGCCATGGCAGTCATCATTTGAACGGAAAATTTAGTGATTGTTTATTTCATGGAATTTGTATACTGAGTAATGCAGCATTAATAGTGATACAGAGTTGGTTTAATAGTCAAATAACTTATTTGATGCAAACAGCATATTTGGACTGTTCCGAATCGCAGAGCAGTCCTTCATGATTCATGTCTGGAAATTTGCTCTCCGCTTTGGTCGCTTCTAGCAATTAATGTGCATTTAGGTGATACTCTAAGTGTTGTTCACTTCAAATAAGTGATTTGACTGTTAAACTAACTCTATCACTAGTAATTTTGCGTTGATTACCGTCTAGGCATGAAAATCCCAAAATGAAAATATTCAGCCGAGATTATGGGGGATGATTGCGGAGAATGGTTTGTCCGCGGGTCCATGTTTGCTCTACTCTAAATTTTGTGTTCTTCAGGGGAATTATAAAAAAGTTTTTTTTAAATATGTGATTTCCCCACCGATCACCTTTATAAGTCGTTCTGCATAGTAAATTTCTACTTTCTGCAAGCTTTTGAGATAACCACTTGTGAGATACTGATATACATGTATGTACATGTATATGTACATTTATATGTACAAGCCCATATCTTAGCTCCTCACGAAAATATTAACAGCTGTGAAGGAGAAACTTCAAACTTACTGTGCGACTACATATGCCAATTATGCCAGTTAACCAAATGTGATTCTAAAAAAATCTAAAGAACTTTTAGTAAACTTGAAATCGCAAAAGATTTTCCAAATTAATAACATCAAAACCTATGACTTTTCAACACTTTACACAACCATTCCTCACAATAAATTAAAGACTAGACTTTTTGACATCATAGACAGTTGCTTCTTCAACAAAAATGGAAAACGGTAATATTCATATCTAGTGATCAGTCATCCAAATATTACTTTGTTAAACACCACTCTGATTCCAAGTACAAGTACTCTGAAGTTGAAATAAAAAAAATGCTAGAGTTCCTCATTGACAATATCTTCGTGGTCTTTGGTGATCAGGTCTCCAACAATCTGTTGGAATTCCCATGGGCACGAATTGTGCTCCTTTGTTAGCTGGCCTGTTTCTATATTCATATGAAGCAGAATTTATTTCAAAACTTGTACGCGATAAGAAAAATTCTCTTGTTGTGACCTTCAATCGAGTCTCGATTGAAGTCAGCATTTCGCAAATTCTATGGTCGTTATAACGATCTAGTTCGTCAATACAACCTCGCATTGGGTCAAATGCTGTCTGACGTGTTTCATACCGATTGTTAAGCCGTTCTTGGCACACTGATTTTGACTGCGGATAACTCCGTTTACCTGATCAGGATATGGGGCTCACGGCGGGTGTGACCGGTCAACAGGGGATGCTTACTCCTCCTAGGCACCTGATCCCACCTCTGGTGTGTCCAGGGGTCCGTGTTTGCCCAACTATCTATTTTGTATTGCTTGTAGGAGTTATGAGATTGATCACTGTTCGTTATCTTCACCTTGCATATATCGACGACGTTTTGTCTGTCTATTAACAATAATAACTTTCATTCATATGTCGATTCGATATATCCCTGTAAGCTCGAAATAAAAGACACCACAGAGTCGTCCACTTCTGTTTCATACCTATACATTTTATTGAAAGTAAACATTAATGGCAAACTGACAACTCAACTTAATGACAAACGGGATGAATTCAGCTACTCCACCATCAACTTTCCATATTTATGTAGCAATATTCCATTATCACCTGCATATAGTGTTTATATCTCTCACCTGATTTGATACGCAAGAGATTGTTCTGTGTATGGTCAGTTTTTTAATCGATGCAAGCTACTGACAAACAAGTTGAAGATACAGGGGTTTCAACAGTCTCGATTGAAGTCAGCATTTCGCAAATTCTATGATCGTTACAACGATCTAGTTCGTCATTGAATACGTCCTATCATTGGGTCAAATGCTGTCTGACGTGTTTCATACCCATTGTTAGGCCGTTCTTGGCACACTGATTTTGACTACGGATAACTCCGTTTACCTGATCAGGATATAGGCTCACGGCAGATGCGACCGGTCGACAGGGGATGCTTACTCCTCCTAGGCACCTGATCCCACCTCTGGTGTGTCCAGGGGTCCGTGTTTGCCCAACTATCTATTTTGTATTGCTTATAGGAGTTGTGAAATTGATCAATGTTCGTTAACTTCACCTTCATCTCACAATTTAAGTGGTCATCTCAAAAACTTGCAGAAAGTAGAATTTGCTATGCAGAACGACTTATAAAGTTGATCGGCGGGGAAATCACATATTTTAAATAAGTTTTTGGTTCTATATAATTTTTTATTTACGGTGGGGGGCTAAGTACATTATATAAACCTATCCACACTTCAGGTGCCTGTGCAATGGATTCCTTTCATTTATGCCGATTAAAATATGAGCATTGCATTCCAGAAAGATTCATCTCTCTATAGTTTTGTTATATGATGTGCTTACATGCATTGAATATTTCGGACAACAATCTTCGCACCTTTTAGACAGCTATAGAAGTATTTCCCAACATATTAACCCAACACGAGGCAAGTTACAACTACGTATACCATGGCATAAAGTTCACTCCATATCAAACGATCGCGAAAAGAAACAAACATAATGGGTTGATTCATATTACCCGCATAAATTTAATCTGCCAAGTTAAGCGTGTGGTCGCTTTTCTTCTTTTACTGATCTAAAACTACGGTAATGTTATAGAAATAACAGTGACAAAGTTTATTATTCAGATCAAGAAGCTGTCAATTATTCATTGTTCATTAATTTCAGGAAAACGACTGTGGTTGTAAAGGTGATTACAATAAAAATGACCAAAAACATACGGTCTATTACCATAGCGATCTCCTGCCACTCGTTCACGTGACTTTCGGTCATTCCTGTATCGTTAGAGATGCGTATTTTCTCAGAGTGGGTAATCTCGTTGTCAAAATTGGTGACATTTAATGAAATGTAGGATTTTCCTAAGTCCTCTTGGACATCCATTGTTGATAAGTTGAGTGCACAGGTTCTTCTCCTATTTTGATCGTCGGAACACCTACTATTCTAACAAATGAAACAATTTTGAAAAAAATGAAATATCATATCTGTCACTGACAATGCTTTGTATGAATAAAAATATCGGTGTTTTCAGTAAGATGCTTATTTTTTACAAACTGCAAAACGATTACTTCTAATTTACCTGTACTCTGTTCCTTATGTGGGATGCTCGCCTCGTGAAGCATGGTTGGATTTTATTTTTAGACTGACGCAGGAGAAATCGTCTTCCAAACCGAAGAAAAACTTTATTCATCCAGGCTGGAACCTTCCCGTCGTTGGGTCCCCGGAAATACATGTTTAACACGCACACCGTCATCACCAGCGACAGCGACACAAGGAACATGGAGCCCGCAAAATACATACCTGGATTGCAGAGAATATCTATGTTGAGAATATTTATGTTGCATATATTTTTTTCATTAAAAATCAAGATTTCGTGTAACGACATTTTATAGTTGTCATGTATAAATCTCTTACAATGTTCAGTTACAATAGGGCACTAATTCATATTTAAGGGTTAGACATAGACTACGCTTTTCATCGGATGCTAGAATTAATTTTGGGGGGCTTGCTTCAGGTAGAGTCTCTTCAGAGCTCTGGGACTTCATGTCCATGTACGGACGTGGTTTCGTCCGGGATGACGGGTGGTTGTCGTCGGTAACAGGATGCCGTTGGTGAAGAAGTGCGAAACATTCAGAGAGAACCCACGCTAAGCTTCGAGACGAAGCTTCCCCGAGTGGGGGGAAGTGTAGCGGACAGTATAAAAGGGAATTTTTTTCTGCCTCGCTAGAGAGCTAGCTTTTCTAATGATGTGGTAGAGTCTCTCCTCTTGATCACGCAAGTTAAGCATTGGCGAGCGTGATCAGCACTTGGCTGGGTGATCGCAACACGTTACAATAGTGCATTCGCTCTAAATGAAGACAAATATTGCAAAATGCGCCATAAATCAATATAAACCCACAATAATTCTTGCATGTGTGTGACACCATAATTCAGCACCATCCCCGTCTTTTTCGCAAATGACTAATTTCAGTTTTAGAAAAGTATATTCGTGGACGTCAAGCGACACCAGATTTATATACGATAAAACTGTGAGCAAATATTTTTGTTTGATGTTTGTATTTTGTATTCGAAAAACGTCCATGCAAAGACCTCTGTTTTGTCAATATTGATCAAATTACGATTTAATTTCAATGGCATCATGAAAAAGAGGCGAGTGAGTATTTTGCCGTAAAATGTACCGATTTCAATACCCTGCGTTTTAACCTCTTGAAATACACTTCTACTTTTGTAAGTTTGGAATGAAGAGCTGTAGTAACCATATCTATTCTTTGATAAACGAAAAAGAAAAACCATTGATTTCATATATTTTAAATGTCCGAGTTCACAAGTAGATTCAGGTCCCCGACATTCAGAAACGAAATATCCGCCCATTTAGACACTTTGTCCAATAATGAAATGTTGTTTGTACAGGTCTATACAAATAGAGTGATCTGATGAGATGACTGGTATGTTGTGTGTTTGCTGTCTAATAAGATCTTTGTACTCACCTTTTGTATGGAAAAGAAATTTGAGAAGATGGATAACTGGTTTGTTCTATGTACTCGCATATATATTGAAAGTAACCTGATGAAGAATGTAACTTGTTTGTTTTTTGATTACGCAAACATTTCATAAATAATCTTTTAAGTTTGTTGGTTGGTTGATTGGTGGGTTTTTTTTAATGTCCTGTCGAGAATTTTCCACTCCTATTGAGACGTCATCAGTTGTAGGTGAAGTACAGCAAATTTAGATCTATGCTTAGCGCTCAGGGTCGTAGCAGTGAGGGTTCTTTAACGTGCCAACGCCTGCCGCGACACGGGACCTCCGGTTGTTAAAGTAAATTCGAAAGACACGTGATTCTCACTTCTAAATGCCGAGCGTTTGGCGAAGGAGCAATCACTACCTAGGTTTGACGCGGCCATGGCAAGAGCGGGGCTCGAACTCACAGTCTCTCAGCTACGAAGCGAACGCTCTACTACAGGTACTAAGCTACCGTGACCGGTCTCGTATAAGTTGGAGATAGTTCGTATTTTGTACTCACCATACGTGAGTACAATATACCAGCATACATTCTGAAAGTAATCTTATGAGATGAGTATCTGGTACAAGTGTGTTCTGTATACTCACCGACGTATGGAAAGTGATCTGACGAGGCGGGTAACTGATCGCTGACCATCAGGAGGAACACGGCTAGAGACAAGAGAACTGTCACACTCAAAGAAACCTTTTCTCCCGATTCGGGGGGCAGGAGAAACGCTAGAATGGCCACTGATGACGTCAGCATGCAGGGAAAGAGAACGGAAAGAATATAAAAGGTCGGTTTACGGTGGATCTTTAAGTAAAACGACACATCTGGGAACGGTTCTTCGCAGCATTTGTAGTAAGCTACATTTCGTCTGGCGGGAAACGATAGGACAGTCCATTCATTGTTTGTGATATAGAAATCCATGTCTCCTACAAACAAAATGCACGTGATCATCTGCTACTGATCTGAATTGTTCTCAGTTTACATATTAAATCAGCCTGAAATATCTTAAATACTCGTATTATCATAATCGCTAATTTAAAGGAATTTCATTCCAATATTCATCGTTCACAAGGTCACTCGGGAGATTTATTACAATTGGTCAGCGTCCGTCGTGCGTTTACAATTGAATATTTTTAACTTCTTTTTGATAACTACCATTCCCATTATTTTCAAATTTGGTATCTACCATCTTCAGGACAAGTGAGATATAAATTTCATCTTCCAGAACTCCGGCACCCCCGTGGGCCCTAAGAGTGGGACAAAAACTGTCAAATATTGACCAATTTCCCACACTCCTCTACTATACAACTGCACATCTGTAGGAATAGTGATGTAGAGTAGGAATGCCTCTGCCAAAATTACAACTTTCATGATTCTCGGGATAGAGGTTCTGGCTCCAGGACGGGGCCAAATTTGGTATATAGTGTTTAAAACATATTTCAAATGCTATCATACTAAGGTAAATTGTAAATATGATCCCAGGGATAGGGGTTTAGGTATTAGGGTAGGGCCAAAATGGTCGTTGTGATTAAATGTTTTAACAATTGAACATTTTTTTGGATAATTTTTTCAAATTTGATATGAAGCATCTTTGGGACATAGAGGGACATAGTTTATCCCTTCTTCTGTACAACTGTACGTCCGTAAAAATGAAAAGAAATGCATAGTCATGTAGAGCAGATAGGCTTCTACCAAAACTGTAAATTTCATGATCCCTAGGGTAGAGGTTCTGACTCCACGGCAGGGCCAAACTTGGTATATATAGTGTACATGTGTAAAACATTTGAATAACATATTCTTCAATGCTATTGACACTAAATTGAAACTAAATCTACATTTAGAAGGAATAGGTAGTCCTCTACAAAAATTGTAAATTCTATGGTCCCAGGGATAGGGGGTTTTGGTTCCTGGGCGGGACCAAAATTAATATAGTGATTGTTGTCTTTATCATTCGAAAAACTTCTTTAATTCTGCTGATACGGTATAAAAACTAGATGCATATTTAGGAAAACAGAGAAAGGTGTACCAAAACTGTACATAAAAGTTTCCCAATGAAGTGTTCAAAATATTCATACTGTGTTAATGTTACACATATGTATATTATGTAGTCTTTCATCAGTATTGGCATATTTTCTGGGCATTTATGTTTTAAGAACATATCTTGTTTTAAACTGTTGCTAGATATCAAAATTCAACTTACATATGCAGAACAGAAAATATTTTCTAGATTTCAATGCCCTTGGAGCTATTATACTTTTAACTAATACCCAGGTGACCGATAAGGCCTACTCAGGTGACCGATAAAGCCTGTGGACCTCTTGTTGATGTTAAAGATAAGTTAAATTTACGTTTTGAATAACTTTGGAAATTATTTTGTTTACACTTCAAAAACTCGGCCTTTAAAATATAAAATTTATTGCAATGCCTCAGATTACCACACAAAGTATACATACCGCTCCAGATTACTACCTGTTCCATATTACCGTAAAGTTTTATATACCGCTCCATATTACCGTAACGTTCTATATACCGCTCCATATTACCGTAAAGTTCTATATAGGGCTCCAGATTACTACCTGTTCCAGATTTCAGTAAAGTTTTATATACCGCTCCAGATTACCGTAAAGTTCTATATAGGGCTCCAGATTACTACCTGTTCCAGATTACCGTAAAGTTCTATATACCGCTCCAGATTACCGTAACGTTCTATATACCGCTCCATATTACTGTAAAGTTCTATATACCGCTCCAGATTACCGTAACGTTCTATATACCGCTCCATATTATTGTAAAGTTCTATATACCGCTCCAGATTACCGTAAAGTTCTATATACCGCTCCAGATTACTATAAAGTTCTATATTTACATTCAGTGTATTTCTCATCATTGAAATGCATTGGAAATCTACAGCATTCAAATTCCTATAACACATCTAAACCTTATCACTGCGTATGAATACAAAACAGGAACTACATTAACATGTAGTCTGCTACATGTAAACATTGTAAATAGAAACTACATGAAGTCAAAATGGATGATGAATTGCAACCTAATTTCAATTTCAATTTTGAGGATATGGACATCTTAGAAGTGTTTTCTCAAACTGATTTTGATTCGTTACTGGTGAATTTACCAGAAAGCAGTCACTTAAATGTAAATCTACATGTTGAAGAAAACCCTGAAATGCCTGAAACACCCATTTCCTCTGATCAGCCACAAGCAAAGGTATCAATCACAGCAACAATTAAAATATCTTAATAAGATTTTTTAATAAATATAAATACATGAATTAACTTATAAATTAAAGCAAATTAAATAAATTTATTTTGTCAAAGAGAATATTTTTTTCTTTAAGAAATGAAACTTATAATTCTTTGTTTGATGCATGTATCAAACGAAACATTGGACGGAAAACTACATCAATGCGCGTAGCGCATTGATGAAAAAGTTTTCCGTCCAATGTTTCGTTTGATACATGCATCAAACAAAGAATTATAAGTTTCATTTCTTATCATTTAATTATGTTTTTAAGATAGAAAAACAAATAGTTTCTCCCATCAAAAAGCTTAAATTAACGTTTCTGAAATGGCGCGTAGGAATACATATAGGCAAGAATGATGTACTGCCCCAACGTCAGTAAGTTAACCAGATCAAAGTGTTTCAGTTGAATTTATTATGATAACACAATGATGTTGATGGTAAAAAGCTGTAAAAGATACAAAAAGTTCAATTACAATTGATGTCCAAACATGCGTTCCATAAATAGACACACAACATAATTAAAGAATGAATTATGGCACAAACTGTTTTCCATAGTTTTAAATTTTGAACAAGGCCACATTCTAATTTACTAGCAATTCCAAAATTTATACTATTGTCTTTGATTACAGTGCAGAACACAATACCAAACTCATAGAAAATAATTATTGCATCACATAACTACTCATTTTACAAAATGATAGCAAACGTTCAATATGTGAAACACGTGGTACATCGTACATTCAGCACGGTCACTTAATAGTCCACCTAGATAAGCTACTACATACAAAATGTACAATACAAACTTTCCAGTTAATACTATGACTAGATAAAACAGAATATTCAAATACTTACACTGTGATGGGCCACAATTTGCGATATTGAACACGAGGTCAGAAAAACGTGTAACCAAAAAATATGGCGGTTCATAACTAAACAATATCCAAAGAGAGATAAGTCAATATAAAAGAAGTCAAAAGATAACTCTTGCCGGGACGGCACAAATGAAAACAAAAACAAAACGGCATCGCTGTGCGTTCAGGTCAGGAACAGTTACTGTGCAGATTTAAATGGATTATACGCCAAATTAAAGGTGCAATGGTTAAAAGCTGAATTAAATATACAGGAAGATAACAAGCGGTGACTGGATTTATGCTGCATCGTGTTGGAGGAGACGTTGAACACTGGCTGTGTCGTTGGAACAGTGGAATGCAACTCGGCTCCATTTCAATATCGAGGAAAACGTTCAAAACGCACTCGTTGACTGAGCCCCATATAACGCAGTTCAATTTCATTGATATTTACCAGATCAGAAGTCGCCACTTGCTCCGTCATGTTATCGATCTCGTAAAGCAGACGATTCATACCGGGAACTCGTGTAATCTGTCTACTTCTACCAGTAAGTGGTCTACGTCATCAAATATTGACTATTCTGCCACGTCATCGCCTATGTATGTTGTTTCTTTAAATTAATTTGTATTCTATTCATATCTTTAGTTGTGCTGATTTTTGATAGCAATGAAAAACAAAAATGAAACAAATGCATTTCGTCCTGTGTGGAAAATCCCGTTCTATAAATAGCGCTAAAATTAGAACGGGGAAGACGCATTCCAGAGAAAAGTAGTCCCGCGTGCTTAGTGCAGATGAACTCCGAACGAAATTTTGACAGAGAAATCAAACGAATTTTTCAACCAATCAGCATCGTTTATAAGTCATCACTTTAAAAGTTATTAAATGATTGTAATATCCAAATGCACTATACTTTTCATAGTAAAACAACCGAGTTTGGCTTTTCCGTGTATTATCCCCACCATTTCTGAAGGGCGAGAAATTTTAAAAGGGACGAATAAAATCTTAACATTTTTAAGAAATAAATTAAAGAATGTAAATACAAGTATTGAATTCTTATTTTTGGATGTCGGCGGTAGTATAACAGCACCTGGCCGTGCCAACAAATTATCATACCGCGCTAACGCGCGGTATTCAATTTGTCGGCACGGCCCACAGGCAATTGCATCGCTTGGGGTCGAATTTACTATATAAAGAGTAAAGGTATAGAACTCTAAATATTGGGTACCCAAGTTAGCCGATGTAAAAACAATAAATTAATTGATATAAAATTCTACTTTGTATTTTAATTTATTCATACATAATCAATCTACATTACTACCAAAGTTCATCCCAAAATTCCATATACTTCCCAAGATATGCAGAAATGAACTCGGAAAAATGCCTATTATTTTTTGGTTGACTTTTAGCTGGGCCCTGACACTATACGACTACACAGAGTGTTTGAGCATTGCAACAAGCTATCAAATAGAATGTACAGCATAAAATATCATTTCTAAAACGAATGTCTTACCCCAATTCATAAAATGAAGTCCGTAATAGCTCCAAGGGACTGAAAATTTTAAACCGTCTCTATTTTCATTTAACACAGTCATTTTCATCGGTGCCACTAACTACCCACATTGACATCATTATTATCAATCGTCAAACACCTGTGATAATGTGATTTAGATAAAAATAGACATAATAAGACATTTGTATATTTATAAAGACTTGTTATTAGCATAATTTATGTATTATAATGAATCAATATTGATAAATATTAGTAATTGAGTCTCTAAGTCGTTATGGGTCCTTCCATCTCTTTTGGGTAATTAGTTATAACTACCGTTCATGGTTGGGATTGTGAAAGTACAGACGGTTTAAAAATTTTCAGTCACTTGGAGCTATTACGGACCTCATTTTATGAATTGGGGTAAGAAATTCATTTTGGAAATGATATTTTATGCTGCACATTCTATTTGATAGCTTGTTGCAATGCTCAAACACTCTGTGTAGTCGTATAGTGTCAGGGCCCAGCTAAAAGCCAACCAAAAAATAATAGGCATTTTTCCGAGTTCATTTCTGCATATCTTGGGAAGTATACGGAATTTCGGGATGAACTTTGGTAGTAATGTAGATTGATTATGTATGAATAAATTAAAATACAAAGTAGAATTTTATATCAATTAATTCATTGTTTTTACATCGGCTAACTTGGGTACCCTATATTTAGAGTTCTATACCTTTACTCTTTATATAGTAAATTCGACCCCAAACGATGCAATTGCCTGTGGCACGGCCAGGTGCTGTTATACTACCGCCGGCATCCAAAAATAAGAATTCAATACTTAAATATACCGCTGCGGATTACCGTAAAGTTCTATATACCGCTCCGGATTACTGTAAAGTTCTATATACCGTTCCAGATTTCAGTAAAGTTTTATATACCGCTCCAGATTACCGTAAAGTTCTATATACCGCTCCATATTACCGTAAAGTTCTATATACCGCTCCAGATTACCGTAAAGTTCTATATACCGCTCCATATTACCGTAACGTTCTATATACCGCTCCATATTACTGTAAAGTTCTATATACCGTTCCAGATTACCGTAACGTTCTATATACCGCTCCATATTACCGTAAAGTTCTATATAGGGCTCCAGATTTCTACCTGTTCCAGATTACTGTAAAGTTCTATATACCGCTCCGGATTACTGTAAAGTTCTATATACCGCTCCAGATTACCGTAAAGTTCTATATACCGCTCCAGATTACCGTAAAGCTCTATATACCGCTCCAGATTACCGTAAAGTTAAATATATCGCTCCAGATTACCATAAAGTTATATATATTTATATGTACCTGTTGGAATTCTGGGATAGAAGTCGATTTCTGCTCCAGAGTGTGACCAAGATCCAAACATGAGTTTGCATTCCTGTATGTCCATGGGGAAATACAACACGTTGATAGGACAGATGCTGTCCACTATGGTAGGATACAGATAAATCACCGTCCCGTCATGCTCTACAATTGGGCGGTACTCACGACGGCCTGGCATCATGATCTCGGAGGCGCTACCAGGAGGAAGCTTTATGTCAATTTTGCTTACATTTTATAGAAATGTGATTGAATTTTTTTTTTCTCAGGTAAAGCTAATAAAGGGATATACGATGGCTGTTCGATGTGTAATATGTATTGTACGATATCTCAAAAGCATTCGACTTAAATAGTGAAATGAACATTACATCCCTTCAAAGTATTCTCCGCGGTTTGAAATACATAATTTCAATCTCAGAATCCATTTCTGAAATGCGTCACGGTACGCTGATTTAGGTAGACCTCTGAGGCACTGACTGATGGCTGAGCCAAGGGCTTGTTGGGATTTGTAACGACGACCAGATGAGAACTTCTTAAGAGTTGGAAAAAGGAAAAATTCGCATGGGGCTAGATCTGGAGAGTATGGTGGGTGTGGCAAGACGGTAACCTTCTCCGACTTCAAAAATTGTTTCACAAGCTCAGATGTATGTGATGGAGCATTATCGTGAAGTAGACGATTATGCCTAAATCCTGAGTGACACAGGGCGTCCTTTATGATGATATTTCTTGAGCTTTTTTAGTATAACATCTCGGTAATACCGACCTGTAACACATTTGTACGGCTATACCATCACATGAGAAGAATATGCAATAAAGAACTTTCTTTGTGCTTATAGTTCTTTTGGCAACTCCAGGCCTTCTACCGTGTTTAGTTAGTCATATTTTGTTTCCAATTTTTCTTACTGGTTCGAAATAGTGAACCCATGTTTCGTCACAGGTAACAATGTTTGCAAATTGTCTTTGATTGAATTTGGGAAACGTTTTGAGCATTTGCTTAGCGGTTTGTACTCGTACCCGTTTTTGGTCATCTGTCAATATATGCGGTATCCATCTGGCAGAAATCTTTCGTGCTTTCAAATTACGCTTCAAAATGAAATGCACCCGCGATAGCGATATGCCAACAGCTTTGGCAATATCACGAATCCTGTATCTGCCATCACTTTCAATTATTTCCCCGACTTTTGAGACATTTGCCTTGCCTGTTACAGTCACAGGTCGGCCATATTTTGCTGCATCTTTGACGGACTCTGTGCCAGTCAGAAATTTCTTTCTCCACCTACGAACTGTCTCATAAGATACCTTATAAGACCCATAAACTTCCCCCAATTCAGTAAAACTCTGCATTACCGAATGACCGAGTTTTGTGCAAACTTTTATATAAGCTCTAATTTCTTCAATATTCTCAACCCGTTTCCCAACTATTTTTACAACAAATGACTATAAGTTTAAAACTATGTGGAGCTGAAGGCTCGTGTTTATACCGTTGGAATGGTATTGAATAGAGCTATTAAAAAGTATCATCATCCACGAAATCGTGCAAAGCGTTATCGCGCTGTGGTACATTACACATTACATATCGAACAGCCCTCGTATGTTATGAAAAGTAAAAGATGTACGGATCTGTGGTATACCTGTCAAAAACTGTGATATCCGGTGTCCACACGTCATCGAAAGGTAGAATAATCTGGTTCACCCCTTCATAGTCACTGATGTTCCAACGTAGTCTATGGTCTTTCCACCACTAAAAGTCAAATCTAGAACTGAACAGAATTCTTTGAGAAGTCTTGACACAAATTAGCACTATCGAATGTATACGTGTGGTATATACAAAGCACTATAAATAGAATGTATACGTGTGGTATATACAAAGCACTATAAATAGAATGTATACGTGTGGTATATACAAAACACTATAAATAGAATGTATACATGTGGTATATACAAAACACTATAAATAGAATGTATACATGTTGTATATACAAACCACTATAAATAGAATGTATACATGTTGTATATACAAAACACTATAAATAGAATGTATACATGGTGTATATACAAAACACTATAAATAGAATGTATACATGTGGTATATACAAAACACTATAAATAGAATGTATATATATACATTACGGAAGCGTTGTATATTTTTACTCGATACTTGCCATCCGCATCCAAATATTTAAAGAGATAATCTGGTTTTTTTCATCCTGAAATGAATAAAGCAAACACTTGAAAACATATTTTTGATCAGCTATTTTCAAATGATGAGCTGAAGCGGTATTTTAGCATAGATATCCAAGCAATATGTCAATTGCATGTACCAATTTTATGAGCTGGCGAAGAGCGATGTTGACTGCAATGGAGACATTTTCTCTAAATGTCCTCACTGGCAGTAGTCTGGGGTCGTAGTCCCGCAGAAGGTCTTTAACCAGCAGGGACGTGGCTGCTGTTGTATTAGCGATAAGCTTTCCTGAAATTATCCTTGAAATCATTATCCATCCATGACGCAGTTCTTAATTACCTGCTACGACATAGTGATATATTCTTGAGCTACATTTGATATCCACTTTGTTTATCATACCTAAGCAAACTTTGAAACTTAACTTGAAAGTTAATTATAAAACACCCTATAACGAAGTGGAAGCAAAGTTGCACTCGTGTATATTTAAACTTGTTTTAAAATGATTCCATTTTTCAACTTATAAAACATTGATTTATACTTAAAGAATGAAGCAAAAAGAACAGTTATTTACGTATCAAAGTTCAACACCACTTGCTGCAAACAAACTTTATTTTCAAAAATGATGACGTGGGGATCCGGATTAGAATAGGTCTAATATGTACGCAACTAATTGGGGCGGTCCTTCGGATAGAAACGCAAAACTCAAGGCCCCGCGTCGCAGCATGTGTGCCACGATAAAGATACCTCCCTGTCCAAAGGCTGTAAGCGCCGAGCGTAAACCTAGATTTACAGCCCTACACCGGCAATGGTGACGTCTCCATATTAGTGAAAAATTCGTTAAACAATATACTAGAACTACTATCAAAAATGATGAAAATGAAAACTAAATTTATGTTTTTTATAATAAAATGTATGGAATGTAAACAAACAAAATGGTCAAAAGTTTAACCTCCATTGCAACCTCGTTGGTGAAGGTTATTATTTTTTTTTTTTAAAAATAGCCCTACCTTCTGCAACAAAACAAAGAAACACGACGCCAAGCACTCGGAGCATGTCTCCTATTGCTGTTTCCGGATTTTACTGACATTCTTTTATAACAATCTTTGGGCATGCGCAGAAAAATTGGAGGAGTCATAGACTCCAGAATGCCATCTGAAGTTTTGTTTCTCTGAACATGGCGCGTTCCAATAAATTGTGAAATGAAATATTTTTTAGCACTGTTAGCAATTGATTAGTCGTTGAAAGCTTCATTAGTGCCTACACGTGCAGTTTTAATTATTAGCTAGTTTCTTGGTGCTGGTGTCATTTATATTTCTTATCAGTAAAACAAAATAATTTTTAAGATTATGGACAGAACATTTCTTTGTATTGTTTTGAAATTATTTCTGAAAGAAGTGTTTATGATAGGGAATTGATTCCGCTCATCTAAAATTTCAAAATCTGCAGAATCTTTCATAGTTGTTTATTCTACATTTCGAATCTTGTCTGACAACCCTTGACAATATTTACATCCAGGTTCTTTTTCATTTCTTGTTACATTCCCAAAAATGAAATACCGTGTTTGTATTTTCTTTTTTATGCATACAATCTTGCTCAATGTAAACAACGTTCTGATTAAGAGATTGACAGACACACTATAAAAGAAATTCATTATTAGCAGTCATAAAGGACTATGTAAGTCATGGGTCTATTTTGACCTACTTTCAATTCTTAAAGTAATGTGTCAATGAATAGTGTAGGTGCTACTTTCAGATATATCTTATTTATAGAACAGTACTTGTGAACATAAGATATAAGATCAGAAATGTTCGGTTTTCTGGTTTTGGAACTATTGATGAAAAAGCTTCAATTTGACATCGACTTACAAGAAATAAGAGGACATTAAAGTATAAATACTACCATGATTGTGTCACACAATATTTGAAGTGTAAATAAAATGTATTTTAAATTCCCAAGGTTTCACGTGAATCAAATTTTAGGGGCCAAATTTACTTCACTTTTTCTAGTCTGCAAAGCTGTTCATTCTGTGGCATCCGTCTATTTCGCTGGGGTGCAATTCTTGTAGGTACAAATACCCCGTGATTTTCTAACTTCAATTTCATGCACAAAATATGCAATATTTCAACGCACAGAAACGGAAAATACTTGCCAACAAAACTTTAAGAGCTTCTGAATGAGTCCACGGAATTTGGCGAGGCATATTTTCGGTGTGGGTAATTACATGTATGTTTGGCCCCTAAATAAGTCTTGTTTGATAAAACCAATATATGTAACAAGTTATAAAATTTATTAAAATGAATAATCTGGATAATCGTAATGTGTATTTGGATGATAATCAAAATGTTTCCTCTGGTAAACTTCCAACAACAGTAAAATTATCAGTTGTATATTACAATGCACTTTGAAAATTACGCACTTTGAATTTTTTTTTCAAAGTGTGTTAAAGAGGTTCGCACCTGAGATTTGGAGTAATGTCAATATTTTGAGAAGTTAGTGTATTTTTGATTTCTACTTTGAGGGGGAATTAGGAAATTAAACAGAAAAACTAGGGTCGCAATGCTTGTTATTGAGCTACATTGTATTGTGTTCTAAACATGACCTTTTTGCAATTAAAATTTATTCAATTAAACTTGATATTTCTGTCGGTGTCAACACAGCATAAGCAACACAAATCAATCATTACATAAAATAGATACATAATCATGTCTTCTAACACTACAGATAAAAAAATTAATTAATACTAGTAGTGGAAATCAATGAATTAATGATATCAACAATTCAATTGATGCGCGCTACAATTCAATTGAAGAGAGCAATAATTGATATAATGCGCGCATTAGATCAATTGATGAGAGCAATAATTTAATTGATGCGCGCATTAATTCATTTGATGAGAGCAATAATTGATTTAATGCGCGCATTAATTCAATTATTGCTTCCTTCAATTGAATGAATATCTTTAATTCATTTGAAGAGAGCAATAATTCTTTTAGAGAGAGAGCAATTATATAATTAAAGATATCTTCAATTCAACATATTCACAATTGAATTAATGATCTCTTTAATTGAATTGTTGCTCTCTTTAAAAGAATTGATGCGCGCATTAATTCCTTATACAGAAGCATTGTAAATAATTAAAGATATCTTCAACTGAATTAAAGAGATCATCAAATTATTTACACCGAGCTCTAAATTAATTATTGCGAGCAATATTTCTACAAAATTGATGCCCTCATCAATTGAATTGAAGAGA
Organism: Ostrea edulis; assembly: GCF_947568905.1. Taxonomy (NCBI): domain Eukaryota; kingdom Metazoa; phylum Mollusca; class Bivalvia; order Ostreida; family Ostreidae; genus Ostrea; species Ostrea edulis. Next base: position 63,863,095 of record NC_079168.1, on the reverse strand, counting down.
GCAATAGTTGAATTAATGCACGCATCAAATCTATTATTGCTCTCATTAATTCAATTGATGCGCACATCAATTGAATTGAAGAGAGTAATAATTAAATTAATGCACGCATTAATTCAATTGATGAGAGCAACAATTGAATTGAAGTGCGCATTATGTTAATTTGGCGCTCCATAGGGATTTGGTTAATCATAAGGGTCCATGGGTAGAGCATTGACCTTGATACAATTTCCTAGATCAAAGGTCATTGTAGATAAACGATCTTTGTCTGGAGCATATTTTCTCTACCCTTGGTCCAGTCGGACTCAAACTTCACCCATAGAGTGCTTTTGGGAGGAAGATATGCAGTGGTCATGAACCAATTTTCTAGATCAAGGGCCAAAGGCGAACTAACCTCGCTGTGTAAAATCCTTGTCTTAAGTATATTTCTCTCCCCTTGGGTTTACCCGGCTCAAACTTCACCCATAAACCTTTGCTGAGTACAGAATGGTCCTCCCCGAAATCAATATTTTAAAACTACCTTGCATGTATTTTGCTAAAAGCGGGATCCTTTGAGAAGGTTACCATTTCCAATTTGACCTCTGATGAGACTCACTGGATGCTAGTGTAGCGAGTATGCGAGCGGATCTAAAATCTCAAATTTTAATTAAATTGGGAATGGGGGCTCGTCTACATGCAATCAATTTGAATGATTTACCCGTAAAAATCATAAAGCATGTATCTTTGGTTTTCCCTTCCCTGTTTCCGACAACAGTAGATCGATTCCACTCGTTTTGAGAAAGAAATACAACACTTTATTATTCCATCTACTAATCAAATTCAAAGTGCCAGAATTTTTGTATATATCTATATATAGTGTCTCCATGGGAAAAAAAATTGCTGATTTACACGCTCAACGCACTTTGAAGTTTTTTTTAGAGTGTGTTGAATTGGTCCCAAATTTCACGCACTTTGATTTTTTTTTTTTTTAAGTGCGATGATTAAGTCCTAAATTTAACGCACTTTGAAACAAGTTTTTTAAAAAGTGCTTAATTTCTTCAAAGTGCGTTGCTGTGCAGTTGTATGATCATTATTTTTCTATATTCATTGGTGTTTGCTCTGTATCTGGTTATTTTGGAGCAAACATCAAGCAATAGTAATATGTGTTCATTTAGGAAAAACAAAACGAGACATAAAATAATATTGCGTGTTTCTTATGTAATAATGAAAGACGAAATTCTTCTGAGTATTAGGCATATTTTATCTAGTATTTTATTATAAGCCAGCATCACAAACAAGTTTCCATGTTTAAATTTAAGCACTGCAGGTCTGATCTAAATTAAAAAACTTTCAAAGTCTTATAGAAGCAATAAATCCAGTTCACAAGATATAAAATGAAGACTTGTGACTTTAGAAACACATAAATTAGAAATTGGGCTAATCATTCACATTCTTATTAAAAAAAAAAGAAGATGTTGATTAAGTTGAGCTTAACTTCCTGTAGATTGCAATAAGAATTACTGATCTCAAGACAAATGTCAAATAAATGATCAATACCAAGCCACAATTACCATGCTGTTTGTAGTAGACCAATTACTACCATTTCCACAGCAAACTGCCGCGATAGGACTCACCCACGAGAGAGGAAACCTAATGTGAATGGTATTTTTCACTTATTTTTACTAAATATCCGTGTTTCCGATGCAATGTCTAAACCATAATAATATTCAGTGGCGGACCCAGAGAGGGAGTCGGACATCCCTTTCTTCAGAAAACTTTTCTTTAAAAGGTTAAAATAACGCATTTTTAGAGTGGAACCCCCTTTGAAAACCAAAATTAATGGTAGAACCCCCATTTCCAAAGTTCCTGGATCCGCCCCTGCTATTTCAAATAAATGTCTACGACTTCAATGTGATAGAATCATCGATATGTAGGCCTAACGTGGACATAAGACCACATCGTCATTGTAGTTTCCATGTACGAGTTACGAATGAATGGATCCGTACATATATTCAATTCAGATGAAATTGAAATGCTATTGAAATTTTTTTTAATGTTTGGATATCAGGCCAAAAAAGATCAGCGATTTATCCAGCTGTTACTTCTGATCATCAAAATAGAATAAAATTACCGAAACATCCATGTCTGCAAATAATGATATCGGCAAGACTTTATGATCAGGTAAATGGAGTAATTTGTAGTTAAAATTAGCATATAAAGAATGGCTTAACAATTGGTATGAAAAACGCCAGATAGTCTGGTCCCCGCCACTCATTGATCATTCGTTATTGGGGACCCCAATAACGAATGATCAATGAGTGGCAGGGGCGGGGACCAGGCTACACGCCAGACAGCATTTCAGACCCTATATGTGTTAAAGGAAAACTAATGGGTTTAAAGTGTTACAGAAAAACGAAAACTATTTTTTTAATAATTCAGCAAAACCACACTTATGAAAGGTGTAATATTTTGGTATAATCTTGACTGATGGTTTAATCTCTTGGTATGACCTTGAGAGATGGTTTAATTTTTTGGTATGACCTTGAGTAATGGTATAATTTATTGGTGAAAGGTGAAGATAACGAACAGTGATCAATCTCATAACTCCTATAAGCAAACATGGACTCATGGATATATCAGAGGTGGGATTAATATATTGAGTGATGGTATAATATCTTGGTTTGATTTTGAGTGGTACTATATCTTGGTTTGACCTTGAATGATGGTATATATTACTTTGACCTTGAGTGTTGTACATCATCTCGATATGATCTTGAGTGATGGTATATCCTTGCATGACCTTGAGTGATTGTATATTATCTTGGTATGACCTTAATTGATGGTATATCTTTGTTTGACCTTGAGTGATGGCATGATATCTTGATTTGACCTTGAGTGATGGTGTAATATCTTGGTATGATATCGAGTGATGGTCTATCTTGGTTTGACCTCAGAGAGATGGTATATTCTCACATTATCACCAGTGTGAGATTGTCTTTACCCATGGGAGATTTTTCTGTCTCACACTGCTGCGACATCATTTGATTGTGACGTGGTATAGTTTACGTTACACGGTGAAGATTTATATTACACAGTGAAGTAAAATATTATGCATTTTCTTTAATTTTTTTAATGTGATATAGCTTTCTGGTGGACAACCCTGGGTTGTTTACTTTTCACTTACAGTGGAAACCATTTTAGGGTATGCTCTTTCTAGCCAATTAGTTTTTGCATTGAAGTTCAAATGAAGATTTTTTAAGCTAGAATTTTCTCAAAACTCCTTTATGCACCAAATTATAGGTAAAATGTGAGAAAAATAATCCTTCATTATTTACTCATGTGGGATAGAGAAATTCCACCTCTGGAACAAGATTTGCTGTCTTGGACTCGGCAAAGCCTCGTCCTAGACTGCGAATCTTGTCCCCTTGTTGGAATTTTCCTACCCCACACTAATACTAAAGAAGGATTCTATTAATATCTTGGGTTGACCTTGAGTGATGGTTTATTCTCTTGGTTTGACACTGAGTGATGATATTATCTCTTGGTTTGATCTTGAGAGATGATATTCTTGGTTTGATCTTGAGTGATGACATTATCTCTTTGTTTGATCTTGAGAGATGATATTCTTGGTTTGATCTTGAGTGATGGTATTTCTCTTGGTTTGATCTTGAGTGATGACATTATCTCTTCGTTCGATCTTGAGTGATGACATTATTTCTTGGTTTGATCTTGAGTGAAGGCATGATCATTATTTAAAAGATACATTGTTTCGGCAAACCCACTTGCATGCTATGTCAAACATAATTGATATGGTTTGGAATATAGTCTTGCAACACTTGGCCAGTCATTCTAAGCCCTCGTATTCCACCTATCAGCAATAATTGTTTGAAGAACGAACATAGATTGTGTCTTCATGTGGTCCTACTCGCTCGGTTGGTAGAGCACAACACTGGCATTTGATCTTCAGCAGGGACATATACTTTTCTCTGCTAAATTTGTTAAAAGTTATGGACTGACCACAATTTGAACAGATAGAATGGGCGATTCATATGCTCCAATCTTTGTTAGTGAGGTACAGTTTTAAAATCAGTCAACATATTGTATTCAAAAGCAATATTAATTAGTAGTGATCATGTGAGCACTATTGAACACGTCCATTCTGACTATCTAGCAGCAAGCAAACAAATGAACGCACCTGTGATTGCAAATGAACACACCTACGGACAAATAGAAATGATGAGGCATGACACAAATCAGAAGTTTTTTTGTGTGTGTGTACATGTTATTTTACATCCTATTTGAGAATTGTTCAGTCATATAAAGATGTCAGCAGCTTTAAGTTCCACAAATTTTGACCCATGCAAGGCACTCAAGGCTGTAGGAGTGACGGTTCTTTATCATCACTATGCATACCATGACTTGTAACTTTCATTTTTAAGGTCATTTCCAATATATCTTCTACAGCCAGGCGCAAGGTGAAGGTTGAGTCACTACCTCTGTTACACGCCTTATGTTTGATGATGCACTAAGAAAGATAGCTGAACCCGGATCTCCTAATTGCGAAGTGAGCTTTGAAACCACATGGCTACTCTTACTGTTGAACACCTCAGTTTTATCATAAATAACCTCTCCACTCATGTACATAAAAATCCAAATATTTTATCTAATACATAACTGATTACATTAGGCATATACGCAAGTATAAAATCTGCAAATGAATAAAAATAAATACACGTGTACATGAATGCAACATCACACTGTGAAGAAAGATTGTAGTCACATGATTTTGTAAGTTTTGAAGGATTTCTTTAGAAGTTATGGCAACACTTGAAGAGAAAAAATGTTGACGATAATAACATACCACAATATAACTTGTAAAAATTAATCCTATTTTTCTAAAATCAACTTTGCATTTCGCAGTCATTGCACACTTCTAACACTCCTTGCAGATGCTGTAAAATTAATCAAAATTTTGGCAAAGTGGTACAAGTTAATATAACGCTTTGCAATAAGTCATTGTTAAAAATACTGAATATTAAAACAGAATTGTTTTGTTATTGAAACATCAAATATCAGATAAATTGGACACAATATCGTTAACATTATAATTCAAATAGAAAGCAGGTTGTAAATGAGTTCCAAAGAACCAATAGTTTATAACCATGAAGAAAGTTAAAGTTTGATCTTATATCAGAGGATTGGAGTGAATTCAAACCTTGTTCATCACTGTGACACCCCATCACAACATCGATGTACATGTAGGTGACACATATATCATGATTATGAGTAATCCAACATGGCAGCAATCAGATGAACACAACATTAGCTCAAACAACAAATTCACAGATCCCTTTGAACTTGATCTAAGTACCACATTCATTAATATATACCTGTGTATACTAATGAGATCACTCAGTATCACAAATACAACATCGATTATTGACCATCAGTCTTTCTTTTTGTCCTCAGCAGATTTTTCTGTTGGTATATCCGAGTCTTCTTCAGGTTTTGACTGATCCATGATGGCTTGTGGTGACTCTGTTTCTGATTGGTCCACAACAGCTTTGCCATTCTGCTCAAACATTTCTTGACTAGTACCAAACTCATTCAGCCGAGTTGGGTCAATTGGATAAATCCATCGCTGGTAAAGGAAGATGAAAAATACCACATCTAGAAAAAAGAAAATCCAAATTAAGGAAGTTATCTCCTGAGCTTTTGAGCACAACTGCACAGGATGCAACAACTAAGTATTAAACTGGTTCAATACTGATCCCATTGGTGCAAACATATTACACATCTATTACTGAACCTTATCGAGTTGATAAAAAATGTGTCGATTCAATTTTCAAAGGGTTTTTCAGGGACTATATTTTGTGGCGGAAGGATTGACCGATCAAAAAGTTCTAAATCTGCGTGATAGTACAGTTTCTGGTTCATATAATATATCTTCTATTTGTATACTCCTATACCTGTATTTCGGTTCTATAATTTATAATACAAGTAGTTGTGACTTGGAACTAAATCAAATGTAACTTATCTATTTGGGTGATATTTTTTCGAAATACAACACCAATTCTAAAACAAGAGGCCCATGGGCCACATCGCTCACCTGAGTCACCTTGGTCCATATCAGTAGATTTTCCATATCTACATGTATTTGCATGTAAAACCGTAGTCCCTATTATGGCCCCAAACCTACCCCTGGAGGCCATGGTTTTTGCAAACTTGAATCTACACTATGTCAGAAAGCTTTCATGTAAATATGAACTTCTTTGGCCCAATGGTTCTTGAGAAGAAAACTTTTAAAGATTTTCCCTATATATTTGTATGTAAAACTTTGATCCCCTATTGTGACCCCATCCTACCCCAGGGGGGCATAATTTCAACAAACCTGAATCTGCACTATATCAGAAAGCTTTCATATAAATCTCAGCTTTTCTGGCTTAGTGGTTCTGGGAAGAAGATTTTTAAAGATTTTTCCTATATATTTGTATGTAAAACTTTGACCCCCTATTGTGGCCCCATCCGACCCCCGGGGCGGGGGGGGGGGGGGGGGGGGGCATGATCTTAGCAATTTATAATCTGCACTATATCAGGAAGTTTTCATATAAATTTCAGCTTTTCTGGCTCAGTGGTTCTTGAGAAGAAGATTTTAAAAGATGTTTCCTATAAATTTGTATGTAAAACTTTGATGACCCCCTTGAGGCCCCATTCAATCCCCGGGGTCCATGATTTTAACGAACTTGAATCTGCACTATATCAAAAAAAAAAAAAGAAAAAAAAAAAAAAAAAAAAAAAAACTTTGACCCCCTATTGTGGCCCCATCCAACCCCCGGGGGCCATGATTTTAACAATTTAGAATCTGCATTATATAAGGAAGCTTTCACATAAATCTCAGCTATTCTGACTCAGTGGTTCTTGAGAAGAAGATTTTTAAAGATTTTCCCTATATATTTGTATGTAAAATTTTGATCCCCTATTGTGGCCCCATCCGACCCCCGAGGGCCATGATTTTAACAATTTAGAATTTGCATTATACAAGGAAGCTTTCATATAAATCTCAGCTTTTCTGGCTCAGTGGTTCTTGAGAAGAAGATTTTTAAGATTTCCCCTATATATTTGTATGTAAAACTTTGATCCCCTATTGTGGCCCCATCCGACCCCCGGGGGCCATGATTTTAACAATTTAGAATCTGCATTATATAAGAAAGCTTTCATATAAATCTCAGCTATTCTGGCTCAGTGGTTCTTGAGAACAAGATTTTAAAAGATTTTTCCTATATATTTGTATGTAAAACTTTGACCCCCTATTGTGGCCCCATCCGACCCCCGGGGGCTATGATTCTAACAATTTAGAATCTGCATTATATAAGAAAGCTTTCATATAAATCTCAGCTTTTCTGGCTCAGTGGTTCTTGAGAAGAAGATTTTTAAAGATTTTCCCTATATATTTGTATGTAAAACTTTGACCCCCTATTGTGGCCCCATCCGACCCCCAGGGGCCATGATTTTAACAATTTAGAATCTGCATTATATAAGGAAGCTTTCATATAAATCTCAGCTTTTCTGGCTCAGTGGTTCTTGAGAAGAAGATTTTTAAAGATTTTCCCTATATATTTGTATGTAAAACTTTGACCCCCTATTGTGGCCCCATCCGACCCCCGGGGGCCATGATTTTAACAATTTAGAATCTGCATTATATAAGGAAGCTTTCATATAAATCTCAGCTTTTCTGGCTCAGCGGTTCTTGAGAAGAAGATTTTTAAAGATTTTCCCTATATATTTGTATGTAAAACTTTGATCCCCTATTGTGGCCCCATCCGACCCCCGGGGGCCAGGATTTTAACAATTTAAATCTGCATTTTATAAGGAAGCTTTCATATAAATCTCAGCTTTTCTGGCTCAGTGGTTCTTGAGAAGAAGATTTTTAAAGATTTTCCCTATATATTTGTATGTAAAACTTTGACCCCCTATTGTGGCCCCATCCGACCCCCAGGGGCCATGATTTTAACAATTTAGAATCTGCATTATATAAGGAAGCTTTCATATAAATATCAGCTTTTCTGGCTCAGTGGTTCTTGAGAAGAAGATTTTTAAAGATTTTCCCTATATATTTGTATGTAAAACTTTGATCCCCTATTGTGGCCCCATCCGACCCCCGGGGGTCATGATTTTAACAATTTAGAATCTGCATTATATAAGGAAGCTTTTATATAAATTTCATCTTTTCTGGCCCAGTGGTTCTTGAGAAGAAGATTTTTTAATGACCCAACCCTATTTTTACCTTTTCTTGATTATCTCCCCTTGGAAGGTGGCCTGGCCCTTTATTTTAACAATTTAGAATTCCCTTTACCTTAGGATGTTTTGTGCCAACTTTGGTTGAAATTGGCCCAGTGGTTGTTGAGAAGAAGTTGAAAATGTGAAAAGTTTACAGACGGACGGACAGACGGACGCCGGAATACGGGTGATCAGAAAAGCTCACTTGAGCTTTCAGCTCAGGTGAGCTAAAAAAGTTTAAATTAATTTACTCAAAATTTTGTATACAAATTCAAATATTTTTGCCAATAATTTAAAAATTTGGTCTCCAACCCTCACTTTTTAAAGTTTTATTTTAAATTTTAAGACAAGACCTTGAAAATCATGTGAAATTTTAGAAATTGACATTGCTCCAAATATATCTTTTTAAATTCTCAAATTTGATATCATGAATTTTTCAGTATATTAAGTGCAAAAAGGTCATTATTTATTTCCATTACCTGTATTAAACTTTTTTTTTTATCTGTATTGTTAGAAGACATAGATATGTATCTATTTTATGTAATGATTGATTTCTGTTGCTTATATTGTGTTAACACCAACAGACAAATCAAGTTTAATTGAACAAATTTCAAGTGCAAAAAGGTCATGTTTAGAACACTGTAGCTCAATAACAAGCATTGTGACCCCTATTCTTCTTTTCAGTTTCCTAATTCTCCTTCAACACAAAATTAAAAATACACTTCCCAAAAATTGACATTACTCCAAATGTCCGATGTGAACCTCTGTAAGTGACTCATTTTAAAACATAAGCATTAAAGTGTCTCATTACACAAATTCTGTTAAAAGGCTTGTTTAATCACTTTGAATGAAGCACCATCAAAAAAGTAATACAATCTCTCAATTATTTTAAATGATTTTTTGGTGGGTTTTTTTTTTCCTGGAATGATAAAAATGGTGTTTTGTTTACAAATAAGACATTCTAGAGTCCAGATTTCACTGTGATTTGGTGCATGATATGCATATCTAATAAACCATGCTTAAAAGTCTCAGGTAGACATTCTAATTATTTAGAAGAAAAAACATATAAAATCTGAAAACGTTTAAACAAGCCATTGTACAAAATGTTGGTGTAATGAGCTACCTTACGACTCAATCTCGTCAGGAAATCATTTCTGTTCTGTTATGTAAAATCAAGTGTGTTGTAATAGAGTATTTATATACAGTACCTGGCAAATGAATTTTTTCAGCAATTCATATACATGTATCAGTGTATCTTACATTCAATGTAGAAAGATACTTGATGCATTTCATATCATCTTGTCTTACTGAGCAATTTTTCTCACACAAGCACACTATCTCCTTACCATCTCTAAAACAGCCGATCCGGTACAGCGTAGGCATCTTAATGACAAATGCAAATATATCATCTATAAAAGTGTTGAGTGCTTTGTAAGTCATCATCCTCCAGGGAAGATGAGCAACAGACTTCATCTTGTAATTGATAAACAGCTGGGGTGTCATCATAATGAAACCTGTAAAAGTTGACATCATAATATAGAACTGCACACAGATTCAGACATCTTGGTAAAGATCTCGCCATATCTTCATCTTAAACTGTCTGTGTATTTACTGATAACAAATTTCTTTCTTTCACATATACTTTCAATGTATGTGAATTTCTTTGAACTTGAACCACAATTTCCAAAATATACATAAATCACAGCCACATACCAAACGTCAATAAAAATCCATAAATCATACTAAGCACCCATGAATACCAGCCCTTATGTTCCAGATACAACAGAGAGTATATAGCATATCCAACCAGCAGGGGGAAAAGCAACCAGGAGAGGTACTTAAATGCCATCTGTAATGTCAAACATTGAATACATGTAAATCAGTTCAAACATTGAATACAAACCAGGTCAAACATTGAATACATGTAAACCAGGTCAAACATTGAATACAAACCAGGTCAAACATTGAATACATGTAAACCAGGTCAAACATTGAATACACGTAAACCAGGTCAAACATTGAATACACGTAAACCAGGTCAAACATTGAATACACGTAAATCAGGTCAAACATTGAATACATGTAAACCAGGTCAAACATTGAATACATGTACACCAGGTCAAACATTGAATACATGTACACCAGGTCAAACATTGAATACATGTAAACCAGGTCAAACATTGAATACATGTAAATCAGGTCAAACATTGATACATGTAAACCAGGTCAAACATTGAATACATGTAAATCAAGTCAAACATTGAATACATGTAAACCAGGTCAAACATTGAATACATGTAAACCAGGTCAAACATTGAACACATGTAAATCAGGTCAAACATTGAATACATAAAACCATAACAAACGGTGAATACATGCTCAGCTTCATACATATATATTGGGGTAATAAAACATTTTCTTACCGTATCATATCTTTTGGTGTTGGACTCCGTATATGTAGATTTGTCTTCATAAGTCACACGTGGAATAACTCCAAACCATAGGTTTTCTCTGTCAATCTGAAACAGTCATTTCTTGATAGTGCATGCTGTCAAAAATATGTTTAGACAAAACTGTGGAGACATTTTCATCTTTGCACAATTTAATCTTCTTCATTTACTACTCTTACTGGTGGTTCAGGCCATGCACAAAATAAGCCAGTTTCTATGTACATGTATGTGATGGTATAACACACTACCCAGAAGAAATGTACCCTACCTTAAATGTAACAACTTTGGTAATTTTCCACATTTCAATGACCAAACCAACAGAGACGCTGACTTTGACCATGAAGTTGGTTTCATTATCCAACACGTACAGGACGACAATAAAGGACTGGAAGACATTGAAGAACACAGACCGCACGGACAAACCCTCTAAGGATTTACGATTCTTCCAAAACTGTATGTCTGAAAATCAATGACTCAAACTGTAAAACAACTTCCACACTCAACAAGGTGCAAGTGACCTAGACAATTTTGCCTGGATAAAATTAGCATGTTTGCATCAAAATATATTTCTTTATTCAGGTTATATGGTAAATGCTTGGATGACCCATGAAAGCTTATTTTCATTGGGATCCTTTATCTGGATTTTTAAGTGTGTAAGAGGGTCACTAGAGCGGGAGGAAGCCCATGCATCCAAACAGACAACCACCATACCCTCTCACATACAACAGCTGCCAATAACAACCACCATACCCCCTCACATACAACAGCTGCCAATAACAACCACCATACCCCCTCACATACAACAGCTGCCAATAATAATCACCATACTCCCTCACATACAACAGCTGCCAATAACAACCACCATACCCCCTCACATACAACAGCTGCCAATAACAACCACCATACCCCCTCACATACAACAGCTGCCAATAACAACCACCATACCCCCTCACATACAACAGCTGCCAATAATAATCACCATACTCCCTCACATACAACAGCTGCCAATAACAACCACCATACCCCCTCACATACAACAGCTGCCAATAACAACCACCATACCCCCTCACATACAACAGCTGCCAATAACAACCACCATACCCCCTCACATACAACAGCTGCCAATAACAACTACCAATAACAACCACCATACCCCCTCACATACAACAGCTACCAATAACAACCACCATACCCCCTTACATACAACAGCTGCCAATAACAACCACCATACCCCCTCACATACAACAGCTGCCAATAACAACCACCACACCCCCTCACATACAACAGCTGCCAATAACAACCACCATACCCCCTCACATACAACAGCTGCCAATAATAACCACCATACCCCCTCACATACAACAGCTACCAATAACAACCACCATACCCCCTCACATACAACAGCTGCCAATAATAATCACCATACTCCCTCACATACAACAGCTGCCAATAACAACCACCATACCCCCTCACATACAACAGCTGCCAATAACAACCACCATACCCCCTCACATACAACAGCTGCCAATAACAACCACCATACCCCCTCACATACAACAGCTGCCAATAATAACCACCATACTCCCTCACATACAACAGCTGCCAATAACAACCACCATACCCCCTCACATACAACAGCTGCCAATAACAACCACCATACCCCCTCACATACAACAGCTGCCAATAACAACCACCATACCCCCTCACATACAACAGCTACCAATAACAACCACCATACCCCCTCACATACAACAGCTGCCAATAACAACCACCATACCCCCTCACATACAACAGCTGCCAATAACAACTACCAATAACAACCACCATACCCCCTCACATACAACAACTACCAATAACAACCACCATACCCCCTCACATACAACAGCTACCAATAACAAGCACCACACCCCCTCACATACAACAGCTGCCAATAACAACTACCAATAACAACCACCATACCCCCTCACATACAACAGCTACCAATAACAACCACCATACCCCCTCACATACAACAGCTGCCAAAAACAACCACCACACCCCCTCACATACAACAGCTGCCAATAACAACCACCATACCCCCTCACATACAACAGCTACCAATAACAACCACCATACCCCCTCACATACAACAGCTGCCAATAACAACCACCATACCCCCTCACATACAACAGCTACCAATAACAACCACCACACCCCCTCACATACAACAGCTGCCAATAATAACCACCATACTCCCTCACATACAACAGCTGCCAATAACAACCACCATACCCCCTCACATACAACAGCTGCCAATAACAACCACCATACCCCCTCACATACAACAGCTGCCAATAACAACCACCATACCCCCTCACATACAACAGCTGCCAATAACAACCACCATACCCCCTCACATACAACAGCTACCAATAACAACCACCATACCCCCTCACATACAACAGCTGCCAATAACAACCACCATACCCCCTCACATACAACAGCTGCCAATAATAACCACCATACCCCCTCACATACAACAGCTGCCAATAACAACCACCATACCCCCTCACATACAACAGCTGCCAAAAACCACCACCATACCCCCTCACATACAACAGCTGCCAATAACAACCACCATACCCCCTCACATACAACAGCTGCCAATAACAACCACCATACCCCCTCACATACAACAGCTGCCAATAACAACCACCATACCCCCTCACATACAACAGCTGCCAATAACAACTACCAATAACAACCACCATACCCCCTCACATACAACAGCTACCAATAACAACCACCATACCCCCTCACATACAACAGCTGCCAAAAACAACCACCATACCCCCTCACATACAACAGCTGCCAATAACAACCACCATACCCCCTCACATACAACAGCTGCCAATAACAACCACCATACCCCCTCACATACAACAGCTGCCAATAACAACCACCATACCCCCTCACATACAACAGCTGCCAATAACAACCACCATACCCCCTCACATACAACAGCTACCAATAACAACCACCATACCCCCTCACATACAACAGCTGCTACTAACAAGGATCAATCCCAGATAACAGCAGCGAGAAGCAAGTGTGCTCCAACGATATTACCCGAATGTTAAGAGAAATCATGTCTTAAGTTCACAATTTTTGCCGCAATCAAAACATAATCCATTTTTTTGTTTTACGCCCAAATTCAACTTTCATCGGGTCTTGCTTGGACTAAAATCAAGGTAGGAGATTACCGTTTTTGAATGCCAAGAATTCAAAGACACTGTGAACAATGGATATAATGACAGTCAAAGCCAGAAGGTATGGATTAGTCTCCAACACTGTGGTCTGCAAATAGAAAGAAGATTTATCTAAGAAAAGCTGCTCGATTAAAGGTCATTCATTAAAAACAAATGTTTTAAATAATTCTTATTCAAAGTCACAGAAAAATGAAAATTTTATAAGATTTATCCCATAAATTGACTATTTCTACCTTGAGGCTGTCCTGATCTTCATCTGATTCCTCCATGAAGTCTGATCCTAACATTCCATACCATTTATTTCTCATGCCCTGGGCAGCATACATCTGCCACTTAAACAGGGAGATTGGACTGTAAGTTATAGTCAGGTTCAACACACTGAAATATAAAACGTTTAACATCTATATACATGTATGGTATGGGCCTCATCTGGCTCATGAACATGTTTTATTACAATTCAACTTTTGTGTAACAAAGCCATGACATTACAATCAATTTCCCTCTAATGCTTGTCATTTGATGTCTGAAATGAAGGATTTTAACATCCTTTGTTTTAAAACATGCATTCTTTTGTCAAATTTCAAAAATGCCTGAAAAACCTTGCATATATGTGATCATAAGTTAGCATTACCAGCATCAGGTTGTGTATATGTTGAAGGATATTCGATACCAAAAAAAAAAAGTTGTAAATTTTCTATAACATTCAAAGGTTGAAATATATTACCCCTCCCTATATAACTCCATAGTCCCCACTGTTTTGGATTTCATTGGAAAAACATGGAGATAAATTACATCCCAAACGGTAAATTGTATTCATTTTACTTACAAAAACAAATTTTCATTTCATCATTTTTGAAAAGTTTGTTTGTAGCACATGAGTGTTCATAGCATTAGCATTTATGTTCAATATAGTGCTTCAGGATCGAAAAAGTGATACAGTTAGTCACACAAGTAAACAATTATTCTCCTTATCTTGATATCATTTCAACACACACATCATTTGTTTTTTAGTTCAAAGAGTTCATATCTTTTGCACCACTTCACATTTTTCATTGATGTCATATATTTTTGTGCACTCACATTTTTCATAAAAAAATAAAAAATAAATATTTATTCGGCATATATATATATATATATATATATATATACACACACATACAAACATACATGTCAAGGATAACCCATGAAAGCTCGAAAGCTTATGTCCAATGGGGTCCTTTTGATGCACGGATGTTTGCGCTAGGGGGTCATTTATGTGGGAGGAAACCGGAGTACCTGGAGGAAACTCACGTGTCCGAGCGGGCGACCGCCATACCCTCTCACATACAACCACTGCCGATTACGGGGATCGAACTTGGGTCGCAGCAGTGAGAAGCAAGAGTGCTACCCGGACACCCTTTGATGTTGTATATTTTTGTGCTCTTCACATTTTTCACTGATGTCGTAAATTTTTGTGCACTCACATTTTTCATTGATGTAATTTTTTGGTGATATTTACAAAGTCAGTAATCTATCAAAGTCGATTAGGTAATAAACATAAATAAAAAAAATTTACGATGCCTTAACTGTTGCATTAATTAATAAAATGAATACATTTATTGATAATAAAAAAATAATTTGATACAAAATTAAATCATCTATGTGGGCATTGGTAAGTTGTGTTTGTGAGTAACTTCAAATCTTTTTTTTTTTGGCTCTTGAGAGTGGCTTAAAACCAATTAACAATGATATTCACTTACGGTGTTGTCTGATTGATTGGCATATAGTCAGTGTTCAGGTTCCAGTAATCATTGAAGTACAGTATTGGCTGGTATTTGTCAGTGCCTGGTAGAAACTCCAAATCTATTCAAAGTCAAGTCATGGAGTGAGAATGTTATCACATATAAGGCAAAATGAACAACAGCTTTATGTATATAAGGTGAAATGAAGTACAACTGTACAACAGAAACTCACACTCATCAAGAGGTTGTGGTACATGACTTTTCATCCAGGGAGAATGATCATCCATCAGATTAATAGTCAGGTTTGGATGCCAGTAGTTCAGAATCTCAAAAGAACTTCTATTTTCAGTCTAAAAATCCAAAGCACAGTTTAGTATCATTGCATTATTTTTTATCCTCCGTTTCCCCAGTCAATAAAACATGCGACAGTCATATCATGTCTGACCTGAATGAGATCCGGGTGCACTTCTGTTTCCCCCGTCAATAAATTCGCTGTTTTTTGGTATCTTCTTTTCTTATATCTATTGAGACCTAGATGTACAAAACAAAATCACTATTAATAGGCAATACACAAATCTGTTGATTTTCTTCCTTACCTACATACTAATAAATGTACAATATACTTCTTCATCACCAATATATATATGTATTTTATTTAAATACTGTGCATATTAACAGATATTCAATCCTCCTCTTTGTGTTAAAAATCATACTATATATAGTAAAAACACGAATAACAGTGAACATGTTTATAATGAATTCATGTTTACAGTGAAGTGATTGTCATTTCCTATAATTCTAAACATCTTATGAACTTATTGCATATTATACAATTATTGCTGTTTTTGAGGTCAATACGATGATTTATACACCTGAGCAGTACAATATTCACCGAGACCGAAGGGTGAGGTGAATATTGTACTTCGAAGGTGGCTAAATCATCGTATTGACCTCAAAAACAGCAATAATTGTTTTATTATATGATTAAATGATTAAAAAACCCTTCAAGATTGTTCTTTGCTTTAATTGTAAGTTTCAACTACCTATTTTTGGTCCTATGTGGAAAAAATAATTCCTTATGTTCACCTGGAAGCTCTATTTTTGGTCCTATGTGGAAAAAATAATGCCTTATGTTCACCTGGAAGGTCACGTGCAGGTAAACATAACGTAGTATGATTTCTACATTGTTGGATCTCAGCCAATAGAGAGCCAGGAATTATTCAATCATATAATAAAACAAATTACTTTTACAATGAATCATAATTGTTTGTCCTCAGCAATTCGCAATATCAGCATGTTTTTTTAAAATGTATATGATACCAAAATAGTTTAAAGTATGATTGTTGGTGTGTAATACTTACGTTTTGACCTGGACACTGTAAATTTCCTCGAGTACTTCCCCTTATCCTTAGGGTTAGGAGATTTACCCTCTTTCACAAAGTAACAATGAAGATAGACTGACCCATTGTTTATCACACTCTGTTGATACACAAACAAGAGTTATGTTAAAAAAATCTCCACAAAATTCAACATTTAATACATTAAGGAGGAATAATATGCCAGAGAAATTTTATATGAATGAAAAGTGGAGGATATGTACAATACTATTTTGAAATTGAATACTTTCAGATTTATTTTTATTTAGTTTAAAAAATACAGTTTCAGTACAAAGCAATCTGGAAAAATATTTAAAACTGTTGGACTTGACGATTTGTCGACACGTTAGCTAACTAAACAACCCAGCTTGAAAACTGAATACAAATACAGTCAAACCTGTATTAAGAGACCGTCCAACGGAGAATGGAAAAAAGGTCACATGACAGGTGGTCTCTTAATACAGGTTGCCTATTTTCCGCAGTTAATGGATAAAATGTCGTAAATAATTTGTATAATGGAGAAAATGACTACATGTATTTGGAATTTATCATTAAAGGGAACGTAGGGTATAAAAAAATATTTTCACATTTCAAATACTAAATATTTAGTAATTAAGTCCACTGGTTATTTCCATTTGATTGTAATCTGTTGTGTAGAAATCGGCTATTAAATATAGCTACACATCATCTGCTGGAGGCTGCCATTTTGTAAGATAAAGTTATCGCTCTTTAAGATATTTCCCACAATCCCATCTGTTTATGGCGTATACCGGGCAATTGCCTCTCAGTGAAAGCATCTGATCATGTCTGACTGCAAAGGATATCAATATGAGCCTGATTATAATGAAGAGGAATTATTAGCAGATTCAAATGAAAACACTAGTGCATTGGGATAAATTGATGAAAACGACACTCTTAATTCTTAAACTTTTAATTTTGTATTCTTTATACAGGATTGTTCATGATCTTCACTTCTTCATTCTTCACTTGAACATTCCTTAGCACATATGATGGACAATGACTGGGCAATTCTATCTGTGTATGTTGCACAAAGTTGATTTATTCTTCAATATGGATTGAGAGTGGGATATTTTTGTCACTATTCATGTCTTCATTGAGCTGAAAATATAAAAATGAAATCAAACCATTAATTTATAACTTTAGTAATAAATTTTCATGAAAGTGCATGTACATGTATTTCACACAACAAAGAGTTTATTTTTCATAGTAGTTTTCTCTCTTTCTGATTTATTAGTACATCTGTTTACAAGAGAATCTTACAATGTGAATCTGTATACAGCACAAATCAGTTGATTATCACTACACCCCTGCAGTAATTGCCACGTAAATGTCAAGACTTGAAAGATTAACTGCACAGGGGGAATTAAAATGACCTTGGTTGTAAAACTTTGTTAATCATTTAATAGAGAAGTGCATCAAATTACCTGTTTCCTTAGATGCTGATAGTCCAGGTTGGTCAATAGGTTCTGCATATGAGTTTTCATTGGTTTCCAAAAGAAAATGGATTAGCTGAAAAATAATGACTAATTAATTATATATACTTACTTCATATATACTATACTTCATATATACTATACTTCATTTGTTTACTTGTGATTTTTGAAAGTATTACATGTATCCTGCTTTTCCTCATCTTTTTGAGCTATTTTCTCTTATTTCTTAGGCTTGCTGCCATCAAATATTTTAATTACTGCATCTTCTTTTTAATAGGTTTTGGTGTGTATCCCAATATCTTAACTTAAATAGATATTAATTTAACTTTGAATATTTAAAAAGCAGTGTTTACCCATCCCTTCATATTTAGCCTGTACAAAATGTTCACTGGATAAGGATAGATTAAATTAGAAAATTATTATATAAGTAAAAGTTTGTTGTAAATAAACTCTGGTTATACACATTAAGAATTATTAGTATTTACTGAGTAAAAAGCAAATATAACTGGTACTTACCCTGATATCCTCTTTAAAAGACTCTTTCTCAAAATGCCGTTCAAAAACAAAAGATTCATTTCCATTTATGTATCCAATTATTGCACAATGTTCATAGTTTTGGTGGGAGATCAGGGATGCTAAAAGGTAAATACATGTATTCCTTTTCCTTTGACCACAGTGCAAAATTTCGCTTGAACTCCGACATTTAGATTATAGATACTCTGTAACCCATTTAGTGCTAGGCACAGCAGTTGTAATGAATTGCCACATACACGTCATCAGCCGCCATGATAAGAGATTCTCCCATTCAGCTCAGTTTTCAGTGTAAATGACAGATTAAATCTTGTTATCAGCAGCAATTATTTTTTCTATGCTAGATTTTGTTGTCTGCATGGTACCAGTTTTCACATATCAAAATTTGATTTTTGACCCTACGTTCCCTTTAAGAATATCAAGTACGGTTTTAATAGCTGCAAAATAAAATTAATAATACACTGTTGTTAAAAATCTAGAATATGATGTGTTGTATCATAATTTTCTATTCATCAAAAATTACATTTTTAATCTATTTAAGAATGATAAACTTTGCATGCATTTCATATTACACATCTACATGAGATTTAAAAATTATTTATGAACTGCATGTAGATTTTCTAAAACTTAAAAACACTTTGTTGTAAAGAGTATTTATGTATAGCCTACTTGTACAGTGTGACTAAAAAATGCAATGCTTGTGGTAAGAAAGCAGATGGTGAAGTGTTGCATCTCCTTTTGTACAATACATGCTGGAAAAATGTTATTCAATTTGAGAAACATTAAATAAATCACAATATCAATTGTACATGCACAGCAAATCTTTTAAGCTTAGAACTAATGCAGGCAATTTTCTTGAACTCGGACGTGTCAAATACTCGGGACATGTCGAAGTGAGCCGCTAATTCCGGTCATTATTCTGGAAACCTCTAGTATCTCATGCAGGAAAAACTTCGAATACTCCGTTTAAAATTTCAGTCCTAAGCACAATATTTACCTGATTTATATCACAATGGGGCAAATTTTTACTCTGTTGAACATAATGGTATATCATAATGGTATAACAAGTGGTAGATTTTCATTTCCGATCTAGCCTACCCGGCACTTCTTAAAGTTTGTCGAAATTCACACCTTCAAATACACCAGCCTTGATTCCCTGATCCTTGATTTTGTTAAATAAACATCAACTCGGGTTTTATTAATTAACCACACACGACACTGCATGTTGACGACTTAGGTATAATAATTTATTCAGAGGGCCGACTAAACAAGATCATCGCCAAACTGTGCATATCAAAACGAAAGTGTTAGGGGCGATAATTCCCAGAATAGTCGTGCGTTTGAAAACGAAAGTGTTAGGGGCGATAGTTCCCAGAATAGTCGGCTCAACTGAAATCGAAAGTAGTAATCACGTTGTAATCGAAAAATGTACAGTCGTTAAATAGAGGTAAAATTTCGTGAAAATACACGAAAAGGTTGTAAAAATCATGGTCGTTGGTCGCGTCAGACAGGTGGTCGTTTAATACAGGTACAATATATAGAGTAACGTCTTGGGGGGAACTTTTTATGGTCACATACGACAGTGAGTCGATTAATACAGTGGGTCGCTATGGCAGTTTTGACTGTATTGCCGATATTCATATTTTCATGCTTTAAGAGGAAATCAGCTATTATGATGATGTAGTATACCTCTTTAAAACCACAGTATATCAGAAATAACAGTCTATGACTTATCAGTGGTTCATTAAAAAAAAAAACTAATGTTTTCTGTCTAACTCACTTGTGGTGTATGGACTTTGCTCTCCATGACATAGGAACCATCACCATTAGGTCCACTGATCCAGTCCCCATACTCCAGACCTTTCTGTACCCAGAATAGTGCCTCTTTATTGTCAAAATCAGTAAACTCCTCTTGTTCCGACAGGAAGATATACATGTCCTACAGAAGGAGAAATGTATATATGATGAGATTATGTTCTACAGAATGAGAAGTGTATACACATTAGGGCTGATTGAAAAATCATGATTAGGTCATGCTCTACAGAATGAGAAGTGAATATTCATTAGGACTGATTGAATAATCATGATTACATTATGTTCTACAGAAGAAGTATATACACATTAGGACTGAATGCTTGGAGCACTGTCAAAGTTCTTTGAGGAAGAACATGGGAAGTGTTCACAAGATGATCATAGTTTAAGGAAGTTCAGAATTTTTTTTTTTTTTTTTTTTAAATATTGACCCTAATTTTGTAGATGTTACCAGAAACAAAGTTAATTTGTTTTTTTAAACCTAACAAAATAAACAATATCCATACATAATTTTGTCAGCATGACTTCAATGTCTAAAGACTTAAAACTGACCAATCAACAAGTGTCCCATCATGCAGTGCTGTTGATCATAGACATTATAACAAAATGTGCAAGAAATTACTATTATTTTGATAATCAAAGTCCAGAATGACAAATCAGAAAACCATCAAAAATAGATATGTACATCTTCCCATCATAGTGGAATCTACTGTGCAAAAAGTTCATAACAGTCTCATGCATTCTGTTAAAGAAACAATGCTCATAAATATTGTGGGCAGACAGACAGACAAAGTGAAAACTATAGGGCTTTAAGCATTCAAGCCCTCTGATGATATTCTTTGAACAACTTGTGCATAGTTTGATCAGAATGAATTATATAAAGTCAGTTCTCTTAAATATAAACTCTGGCATAAACTGGAATTTCTTCTTTAGAGAAGCCTCTTATTACCATATGCATGCCTTTAGAATAGATATTTTGAGCATAAGGGGTTTTCCCTCCTTTTTCATCTGTTGAATTGGCTGGTGGTGTTGTTCCTCTCCTGAAGAAACTGCTGATCATGTAAATGATAAGCATTCGCACCGCCAAGGATTTCAGTGTTGACCATACCCCGGGTCTTGCTTGTTCTTGCTAAAAGACACAAAGTAAAACATGTGCAATAACATTATGAAACATATTCAAACAATTCGTGTGATGAATTAACTAAGAATGATTCATGGCTGGACCGAACTGCCCTGTCTAATTAGATAACCATTCAGGTATTTACACGTTTTTCAGAATCAAAATGTGAAGGTTTGCGAAGAGCAATGATCAGTGGATGTAGACTATGCCTGTCCACTTCCCTAAACCAAAGAGAATACACAAAGGCCTGCTCCTGGCTTGGGGGGAAATCTGTTTGAAAAAAATCAACAACTTTACAGTTTAGATAGACTGTTGTTATTTCTTCGCATACTTAATTTGTTGTACAAGCCCGGAGCAAGCCTCTGTGCCTGGACTGATAAGATTCCATCAATGCAACGTGTCTTTGTCTCATTTGATTCATGACTATGTAAAATGAATATATCATCACAACATACTTTGTTAGTTTGTAATTGACATGAAATATCGTATTTATTTTTTAAACATGATTAGATCTAAGATGTTTTACCTGTGCCGCCCCATTGGCTTGTCCGCCGTCAGCAACGTTCCCGTTTACACCTTGTGCCAGCTGAGTGTCCGCCATGTTTTCTTGGTTTTGTAATCTAGAAACCAAAAGCAATGGAACAAAATTTTTAATTTCAAAGGATACGTTTTTAAATTATCTTTAAATAAAAAAGAAGTTTCTTAAGGAAACTATTTTTCTGGTAGTTAAGTAATGTTATCTACAAAATACAAATCAAAACATGGAAATTACCTTTAGAGAGTAAAAATTTAGCATTAAAGATGGCGGGATTCCGCGATAGGGAAAAACAATTTTTCCCACTTCAAAATGTTCAAGATGTTGTAAAATTGTTTCGGGATCAATTGACATGTGGCGAGGAGCCTAATTTATCACTGCTGTCAATCATTCTTGGAGTCATCGAAAATATTTTGACTGTCAATCGGGCAGTACCAACTGAAGTGGACAATTCCTCGAATCTGGAGCCGATATTCCCGGTTGTCGAACTACATACAATCGAAGCCCTTTATTCCAAGTTTGAGACACATATCAAACGATCTGTCGATTTGACAAAGTTCCCAGGTCCCCATGCTACAAGAGAGCTTGTAAAACACGTTTCAGACGTCATATGGGGTTCCCTTACACGAAGTTTTTACAAGGACAAGGCGCATTTACAATCGTTGTACAGCTTTTTAACGGGTAAAAGTATTGAAATACGAATATGAAACACAAATTGAAATGATTTTTAGCAACTCAGTTATATGAATTTTGAGTTTTTATTCTCATTTAGAGTTGTCATACGATTAGTTTTCCACAAACTCGAGTCAAATGTGGGTTAATCGGTGTAGCCATTACGAGAGCGCGTCATTTGATGACGCTTAATGATAATCGATGTATGACTAATTATCATATTACAAGCAGATGTGTTGACTATTGATTTTTCTTACTCCTGCTTTCGAACTAAGTATTCATTATTGAATTTGATTAGACCTATCTTTTTGTAGAAAACGCAATGACAGGCTTGACTTCTTAAGTTACTATTCCTATTAAAACAATAAATTTGATAAATAATTTAACTTCAAGGAGGCATTTATTTAGTTTTTAGATAATGGAGAACTCTTTTATTGACACTAGTGCAAGTAATATCATTTGATAATACATATGAATTAAATCGCTTTGAAAAAAAAAAAGTAAATTATAATAGGTGTTTGTAGAGCAAGATAAAAACATTTACAGGCCAAAAAAGAGTGAGTGTTTTGTTAAATGTGCCCCCCCCCCCAAAAAAAAATAGGGTAGGTAGGTTGGTGATAACATTTTTTTATTTAATATTTATTCAGTAGACTGATAATTTCCGTGAAATTAAATACATAGACATATAACGGATCATTGTCTGCCATTTGAGCGCTTTGATAGACACTTTTTCAATTGTGTTTGGTACAAGTGTCTTTTCGACTGTGCTTTGTGAAAAACTGTATTAGTGAAACCAATTACAGTTTGCAATTTGGATATGAAATAAAAAGTACTTGAGTCGGCGGGTAAAAGTAGGGTCGGTTGGGTTACTGGAAACACGTTTTATTTTATTTTTTTGGCCTTACATTAGAAATATATCGGGCAGTTTGAATTTTAATTCTAATTTCTAAAACTTTATAACGATTTGATTTTTAAAGCTAGAGAACACTTTCAGAGTGCATACATCTGTCAAATAACAGGACTGGATTCTATAGGTAATTAAACCTAGGACTTTTACTTTACCAGTCAGATGCTCAAAGAATATGCCGTTTCGTTGGAGTTATTATACCCCCCGCAACAAGTTGTGGGGGGGGTATACTGGAATCGGGTTGTCCGTCCGTCTGTAGACACAATGGTTTCCGGGCTCTAAAGCATTATCCTTTCCACCTACCGTCACCATATCATATATATGGACTACCCATGGGATGAAGATGTTCCCTATCGATTTTGGGGTCAAAGGTCAAGCACACTGGACATCGAAGTAGCAATATGGTTTCCGGGCTCTAAAGCGTTATCCTTTCCACCTACAGTCACCATATCATACATATGGACTACCCATGGGATGAAGATGTTCCCTATTGATTTTGGGGTACAAAGGTCATGCGCACTGGACATCGAAGTAGCAATATGGTTTCCATTTAAATTCTTTAATGGCTTTTTTCATCGCATGGAGATGCTGTGTTCCTAGATACCTTTTGGATCATAATACTGAAGTTTTACCTATTACCAACACCCTTTGGGAGATTGGGGTAAGCGGGGGGTATTCTTAGTGAGCATTGCTCACAGTACCTCTTGTTTCCCATTGGAGAACTCTCATACATAGTAAGGCGTGAAATTATATGTTTACAATTTACATGCTGGAGTAGGACAAATATTCATCACTTCATAAGTAGGCAGTTTCATCAACCGAAATTGGTGGCACATAAACTAAGTAAATGATAAGTATTCAGGGAGTAATAAAATGTATGGAATTCTTTTTATATCACATTATTTTGTTGCTTGTATATATCATATCCAGGATCTTACTTGAAAATATGACATTGTTTTTATATTTCCACTTTAGAAAAATATTTCTTTTGATAGTATTTTGTATTTCCAGAGTTCTTGAAATTTCTTTTGAAGTGTCAGACATTTGGTCCGATACTGTTAGAAATAGTGTCAGCCCAAACAAAATTTTATCAGTCCAGAAAAAAATGCATTGCTTTTGAGGTTTTTATAAATTTTATTTATAATCAACTACATGTGTTATTGTATTCAATCTCCATCTCAGCTATACATTCATAAATTCTCCTTTCATACCCTTTCGCATCTTCCTCACACTCTGAATCTTCTTCAATTCACTGAGACACTTTTTTGCTCCATTTCTCTCTCATCCTCCACTTCTGTCCCATCCTCCACTTCTCTCTCACCCCACTTCTCTCTCACCCTTCACTTTTCTCTCTATCCTGTCTATTCCTCTCAACTTCTTTCTCATCTTCCTCTGTAATCGTTTAAATTACTCTCTCTCACTTTGGCCCGGGTGTAGTTGGTCTCGCGACTTTGAGCAGATGGTGTCACCTAGTAATAGGTAAAACCGCATCAAACAAAAGTCATTGTCTCCCAGATTCCCGGTTTCTTTTCTCCTCGTAGTTCTCACAACAGATTCCTCACGTTTACGTTTCAATGTCTTGCCAGATTTAGCATCAGTTTGAAAATTTATGGGCCACATGGCCGCCATTTTTCCCGGTAAAAAATGGACTTCGATCCCGATCTTTTATCGGCCATCAGGACCGACAATTAAGTAATTTTTGTCGGACATTTACTACTTTTATCGGATAATCCGACATTACCGACACTTTTCAAGAACTCTGTATTTCCCACGTTTACATATTTTAATAGTAGCAGTTTTAATACTTTTCATCATCTGTCCCACTTGAGCATTTAAAGTTCCACTAAATGCACTTTCTACACAGAAAAGCTCTGATCTCAAAACTGGCGTATTTGGTCATCCTGGATGTGTCCACGCAGTGTTCAATTTGGCATATTTTTATTGTGCAAATGCAAATTTGTTGTGGGAACAATGGGCCCCTTTACAATTGATCAATGTTTACCAGGTTCTATTGTATATGTAATACACATGTAGAACGTGTTGCCTAAGTACTAAAAATGGGGTATCTAATAATTTAGTGTGCATAATAAAACAATTTAATAGGAAGTAATGATATTTGTGTGTGTTGTAATTAGGACTTGACTGAAGCAGTGAAAATGAAACACGTATCTGGTTGTTTCGAAGCTGCAGAACTTAATGTAAGCTTCCTAGTCTTAAAAATTTGACTTGAGCGATATAGTGCCATGTTATAAAATCTTCAGTTTATGGTACAGCTATTCAGTTTGCATGATACTGCGGCCACATAATTTAAAATCAAATTAATGAACCTGTAACAAGTTCTTCTGTTTACCTAATCATTAGTCAGTAACATAGAAGAAAAAATAAGCAAATGAAAAAAAATATTTGACAGGTAGTTCATGTAATATTAAAGAATGCTATTCTATTTCATGTAACAAATTCCTAGAAATTTATATTCTTTGATGGTAACATTCAGCAATGTTGCTCTGTTTCAGGTAACAAGTTGGACTGTTTCGGTGTAGCCTTTGGCGTTGTTGCAGCTTTTCAGATCCTGAGATACAAGGGACGTCCATCTCGCTCTCTCTGAGGACACGCCTGGGTTGTGTTTGGGGAGGATCTCGCTGAGACGGCAGAAGTCACCTGGCATGGTATGTAATCATATCTAGATAAATAATCGAATATACATGGACTAACATGTGTAGATTTGTTGGAACATATGTCATTGCAGGGA
>NC_079168.1:63801432-63836067 GCF_947568905.1 Ostrea edulis | reverse complement strand
ACTCAAATAATTCACATTGACAAAGATGTATTATGGTCAACCTTTTAAGCGTGATAGAGTTTAATTATAATAATGAAGTATTTTTGCAGTCTAAAACACACACACATAACCACATGTACATCTACTTTATTATGATATCAGTGGTGCATCTATCAAAGTTATGTAATTACATGTATATTTATTGAATAAACATTATAGACAGAGTTTTTCTTATTTTAGATGAACCAAAATACATGTGTATATAGACACAGTGTCCAGCTTTACAAAAATCATTCAATTACATGCATTTTTTAAAACAATGGATTTTACTTCTTTTTTAATAATGCAGATTTGAAAACCTTCAGATTGAGAACAAAAGGCTTTATGTTTGATTGTATATTGTTTAACGTTCCTCTCAAGAATATTTCATTCTGATGGAGACGTTCCAAAGGGCTTTATATTCATATGAATATAAAAGGCTTTATATTTATATAAATATGTAGAAAAGTTATATTGCATATATGGCATTCATTACTTTTAACTTTAAAAATTCAATGTGGCAGGTATGTGCAGATTTAAGGTATATATATACATGCAATTAATCTAATAAGTTTGTAGGATTTATCTGCAATCTCCTTCAAAAGGGGAACCTGCAAATTCACATGATCCACACAAATCTGAAAT
This sequence comes from Ostrea edulis, assembly GCF_947568905.1. Lineage (NCBI taxonomy): Eukaryota > Metazoa > Mollusca > Bivalvia > Ostreida > Ostreidae > Ostrea > Ostrea edulis. The sequence continues at coordinate 63,835,404 of NC_079168.1, read as the reverse complement.
ATTTTGTCTATGATAGAATATGGCTAAGGAATTTTTAAAAAAAATTATTCTCTCATTTTCCCATCCAACATGGATTCTGCATCTGGAAATTTTATAGCAAAGTTGTGCATCCTCTTTTGAGAAGTGGGATTTATTTCTAAGAAAGAATGGGATATTAAGTGTCATGTCATTTGGAAGTTTGTCAAATATACAAAATCCTTTGTCCGCCAAGAATATATCACCAACTTGCAACTTCTCTAAAATGCCACAATGGTTCACAATTGCCAAATTAGATTTGTATCCAGCATACAGATTGGAAATAAGCTGCATTGGGTGTAATACACATTAAGGTCTTTTCTTTGTGGCCACTCTTGTCATTACTGCAAGCGAAAAACTGGCTATTCATATCAATTTGGTCATATTAGGTCACTTCTGTTGCATCCATTGCAATCTTCAATTCTTCTGACTTTTATATTTCAGTTGAATGGACACTCCCAACAGTGTTCATGATCCCTTCAAACAAAATTTCATGAATATATGAAAAATATCCACAGAAAATGGTGTATACAGCAACATTTATACCCCTAAAATTACTACGTAATTGAATATTGTGAAATCTGCGCTGACCTGTGAAATTGATAACTAGTCAGTGTATAGAAAGTGCATTGTTCATTTTTCCTTAACGAACCGCTAAAACATACCTTTCCAGGGTCTTTCAATTATGATGTTCCCAATTGTCAAGGATGGTTTCCTTTAATTAAGCAGGTATATTTCTCACTGCAAGTTTACAACATCATAGTCTTCAAGGGAAGCTGTAAGAACAAAAGCAATACCATTATAGTATTTGGTGTGCATATAAATTTAGATAACACTGAAATGAGAATGAAGAAAATACAGAAAAACCACCTGACACTAAACTTAACAACCATTGTAACTTCCTGGTTTGATGTACTAGTATCTGGTATTGACAATACTTGTATCGTACACTGTACCTTTTTAAATGTTGAGGGTTTGATGCTGTATCATTGTTGTCTGGTACAGATATATTGGTAGCAGTATCAACTTCGGTTCCTACATGTACGTTTGAAGCAGATGCTTCTGCTTCAGCAGGTTTCGTAACTATGTGTCTATGAAAAAAAAGTAATATACCATAAGTTGCTGTTTTTATTGACTTAAAGTGGCTCACTACACAACAAAGTTGTAGTTTCTGAAATAAGCACAGAATATGAGTGTTACAATCATTCTTTTCAAGGCCATGTGTCACTTTTACATAATTATACAATAAAGATATATGCCAGTTCTCTTGAAACACAATACAAAATTTAATCATGCAGGAGCCTATATAAAGGCAAGTAGTATCAAGAGTGTCCTGTCAACCCTTTCCCCTTTTCCTAGCAAGGTTATTTTTTCTATATTGATACAATAAATAAGTGTTCCTTCCCCTTTTCAGACAGAAGGGAATTATGTAGTAAAAGATGTTAATAAATGTTGAAATCAATAACGAAGAACCCCCCCCCCCCCCCCCCCCCATTTATGAAATTGTAGTACATGTAATTTTTTCCTCTTATTATTTTATTTTTATCAGTTCGTCTGTCAAAATCTTTTGTAGGCCTACCCCCTCTGAAATATATAAACAACACGTCCAGTATATTCTGTCAGTTTATACACACGTGTGTTAATTTGACATGATTATTCGTTGAATTGTGATAATATTACGTACCTACATCTTTGAATCCACCGCTTCCTTACTGTAGCATCGACTAGGAACCTAAATAAACTACATGGCAGGGTTTTCCCAGTCTCGTGTATGCAGCCGATCGCTTAACAATGCACCAAATTACATATTAGCGCCGATTCTCTGTTACGACTTGATATATTCCACATGTTGTTGTACCCGGAAGTAGTAAAACCGAAAGTGAAACCAAACGAGACTTACAGACCCTATAGATACGATATAGATAGATAGATAGATAGATAGATGATAGATAGATAGATAGATAGATAGATAGATGACGTTTATGTATTTATGTTGCATATACTTTTAGATGTCTTTTATATCGTATCTAAAAAGATACAAGGCCAGAAAGCACTGAAAAGGCCACGGTACTCTTGGTTATATTTAAACCTCAAATTTTCGACCAACCCGCGTCTTTATCAATAGATATGGCGTCGGTGGCCGAGTGGTTAGGCCGTCAGACTCTCGACCGAAAGGTCGTGGGTTCGAGTCCTGGCCGCGGCAGGGCTGACGTTGTGTCCTTGGGAAAGGGACTTTACATGAATTTCCTCACTCCACACAAGTGTAAAAGGGGTACTTGGCTATAGACAGTGAACTATATTGTTAAAAGGTTAGTGCTCGAGCGCTTGTAATGGCAGCTTACACTGTATGCTTCCTAGGAGGCTGAGAAAGTTCTAGATTGATATAAGGTCTGCCGGGGTAATAATGTACATTGATTACTTTTTATTTGCGTAAAGCGCTTTGAGCAGGATACGCTGGATAAGGCGCTATATAAAACCAATCATTATTATTATTATTATTAAGTATACGCATTATTGATAGATAGATAGATGCCGTTTATGTATTTATGTTGCATATACTTTTAGATGTCTTTTAAGTATACGCATTATTACCTAAACATATCTGTCAGTTAAAAATCCATTGTGTAATTATATTGTACAATAAGTCCAATGCTACAGTGTATTGTATTACAATTGCTTTGATTGGACAAAAATAAAGCTGAACAATGATTTACACAACCGCGATGTATTCAAACGCACCTGAAAACAAATAACATAATGTGCGGAAACTCAACGGGGAAACTTTTTTAAAATTTTGAAAATCGTTGATACAGTGAATTAAGTATTCCTTTTAATGAATTTGTCAATGTTTAAACTCTGTACATTTTACTCACAAACTCTATATTTGTAAGTAAAATGCCCAGAGCTTACACATTAATAAATTATTCAAAAAGAATGTATGATCCTATAGAATGTCATTAGATATCATTTATGGACATCGTCAGGTTGTTTATTGTATAAATATATAGATATCATTAAATATTCTTGATGTATAGGTGTATGTGTATTATTTATGGACATCGTCAGGTTGTTTATTGTATAAATATATAGATATCATTAAATATTCTTGATGTATAAGTGTATGTGTATTATTTATAGACATCGTCAGGTTGTTTATTGTATAAATATATAAATATCATTAAATATTCTTGATGTATAGGTGTATGTGTATTATTTATAGACATCGTCAGGTTGTTTATTGTATAAATATATAGATATCATTAAATATTCTTGATGTATAAGTGTATGTGTATTATTTATAGACATCGTCAGGTTGTTTATTGTATAAATATATAGATATCATTAAATATTCTTGATGTATAGGTGTATGTGTATTATTTATGGACATCGTCAGGTTGTTTATTGTATAAATATATAGATATCATTAAATATTCTTGATGTATAAGTGTATGTGTATTATTTATAGACATCGTCAGGTTGTTTATTGTATAAATATATAGATATCATTAAATATTCTTGATGTATAGGTGTATGTGTATTATTTATAGACATCGTCAGGTTGTTTATTGTATAAATATATAAATATCATTAAATATTCTTGATGTATAGGTGTATGTGTATTATTTATAGACATTGTCAGATTGTTTATTGTATGTACAACTTGTACGGTTACCAATTCTGATGCACCAGATGCTCATTTCGACAAATAATGTCTCTTCAGTGATGCTCAAGCCGAAATTTTTGAAATCCGAAATAACAATAAACTTATAAGTGCTATAACTATATAACTATAAAATAGATCATGTATAAATATATACAGATATCATTAATTGTTCTTGGTTCATTGTATAAATATATACAGGTATCATTAAATGTTCTTGATGTACAAATGTGTTGTTTATATTATATATTAACAGATGTACTTTCAAATATTTTCTTGTCAATAACTCCGGCCCTAAATCAGTATAGTCCGATATTTCGAGTTTCCTACTTGATAAAAACACATTATACATGTTTCTAATGACATCACTACAACTATTCTAACCAGGTTCAATGTCGATAAACTGAGAATAGATTTAAGTCAAACTGAGATTTTGTAGTTACCCTCGTGGATTTTATCAATTTATAGATACCAGTATCTAATGTATTAGATCTATTTGTAAATTGACTCGAGTTTATTCTCATTTTATAGTCTGAAGTATTTGTAAATTGACTCGGGTCTATTCTCATTTTAGAGTCTGAAGTATTTGTAAATTGACTCGGGTCTATTCTCATTTTATAGTCTGAAGTATTTGTAAATTGACTCGGGTCTATTCTCATTTTATAGTCTGAAGTATTTGTAAATTGACTCGGGTCTGTTCTCATTTCAGAGTCTGAAGTATTGGGTTTTGATTGATTGATTGATTGTATCTTGCTTAACGTCTCGGTCGAGAATTTTTCACTCATATGGAGACGTCACCAAGACCGGTGAAGGGCTTCAAATTAACAGTTAAAGAATTCATTCATAACTTGTGTAAAACGGTTTATTTAGTACTTAATTCATTAATAAACTTGAATAACTGCGTTATTTACTCCATCCATCAATACTTACACGTTACACATGCGCAGGAATCCCTAACTACAAAAAATCTGAAGGGACATGTCCGTACGCTAAGAAATTCGAGATCTCATTTAAACAAACCGTTTACACGTATATATATATATATATATATATATATATGTGTGTGTGTGTGTGTGTGTGTGTGTGTGTGTGTGTGTGTGTGTGTGTGTGTGTGTATCTATCTATCTACATATGTATATATCTATCTATCTATCTATCTATATATATATATTATTATACCTCAGTATGAGAATGCCATGCAACGCGTAATCTGATTGGTCTAGACGGTCACGTGCCAGGGAGGACAAAACTTCATATCTCCCTCTCAAACTTCCACCAGAGTTCGTTTGCTCACAAACCAAACTCTTCCACTTAGGCATTATGGGATAGCGATTTCTTAGGCCGCGTATACTGTGACGTCACTGTAGAATGACGAAAAAACATAACGTCAAACGTAAACAACTTTCAAAACAAGAACGTAAACATCAAGTTCATTACTTTACACAATAATTTGAACAGAGTCTCCATACTTTATAATGACCTTTTGATCATTTCATGTTTAAAATAAAATCCATACTTTTACATTTATGCTCTTAATATCAATATCTTCAAACTTTTAACTGCTAACTACTTCTTTAGTGTTATTTGCCTGCGTGATAATCGCGGACTCACAATATACAAATCTGTATATTGTGCTGCGTCACATAGGAGAGGTCTATTCGTAGGTGACGTAATGAGGCCTCGACGGGGAGTTTGATCTCCCTCTCAGACATCATATTTCCCTATCATATTTCCCCCTTGGGCAGCCTCGTGTATTTTCCATAAATTTAACGTCAAGGTAGATGAAGTGTATTGTGACGTCACAATAAGTCCGAGTCATTCTACTTTCATAGTTCGTAAGACACAAAATATGTGGGTCTCTGATACACAGTTGAATCGCATGGTTTTGGTTGATACAAAAACAAGCAAGTAAATCAGCACTCAAGGAGATTGGAAATACAAAAACTGGTTATCATATCACTGTATTTCGTTGTTTGTACCTTCTACCGTAATACGTTGACGGCGCGGTGTAACCGTTAGGACGATCCCAGCTACATACAATGTAAATGAGCGGACTCCAATTTCAAACGTACTTTTGTAGTCTTGCTTTGTTTCGGTATAATAAACAATTTATTGCATGAATGTTCGGGAGATATGAAGATTTATTCACCCAAGAAAAACCATATTCCCCTCGGGCGTTGCCCTCGGGGAATATGATTTTTCTTGGGTGAATAAATCTCCATATCTCCCTCACTATCATGCAATAAATGTATATTATCATACCTCAGTGTGAGAATTATATGCAACGCGTAATCTGATTGGTCTAGATGGTCACATGCCAGGGATAACAAAACTTCATATCTCCCTCTCAAACATCATATTTCCCTATCATATTTACCCCTTGGGCAGCCTCGTGCATTTTCCACAAATTTAACGTCAAGGTAGATGAAGTGTATTGTGACGTCACAATAAGTCCGAATCATTCTACTTTCATAGTTCGTAAGACACAAAATATGCGGGTCTCTGATACACAGTTGAATGCATGGTTTTGGTTGATACAAAAACAAGCAAGTAAATCGGCATTCAAGGAGAATGGAAATACAAAAATTTGGTTATCATATCACTGTATTTCGTTGTTTGTACCTTCTACCGTAATACGTTGACGGCGCGGTGTTACCGTTAGGACGATCTCAGTTATATAGATGAGCGGACTCCAATTTCAAATGCACTTTTGAGTCTTGCTTTGTTTCGGTATAATAAACAATTTATTGCATGATAGTGAGGGAGATATGAAGATTTATTCACCCAAGAAAAATCATATTCCCCGAGGGCAATAAATCTTCATATCTTTCGAACATTCGTGCAATAAATTGTTTAGTATACTGATACAAAGCAAGACTACAAAAGTGCATTTGAAATTGGAGTCTGCTCATCTATACATTGTATGTAGCTGAGATCGCCCTAAACGGTAATATCGCGTCGTCAATGTATTATGGTAGAAGGTACAAACAACGAAATACGGTTGTATGATCAACAGTTTTTGTATTTCCATTCTCCTTGAATGCTGATTTACTTGCTTGTTTTTGTATCAAGCAAATCCAGGGGACTTAAAATGCCTTACGAACTATGAAAGTAGAATGACTCGGCCTTAATGTGACGTCACAATACACTTCGTCTACCTCGACGTTAAATTTACGGAAAATGCACGAGGCTTTCCAGGGGGTAAATATGATATAGGGAGATATGATGTTTGAGAGGGAGATATGAAGTTTTATCATCCCTGGCACGTGACTGTCTAGACCAATCAGATTACGCGTTGCATAGAATTCTCATACTGAGGTATAATAAATATATTTATTATATAGCTAATAAATAGTCTATTATACATTTATTGCATGGTAGTGAGGGAGATATGAAGATTTATTCACCCAAGAAAAATCATATTCCCCGAGGGCAACGCCCGAGGGGAATATGATTTTTCTTGGATGAATAAATCTTCATATCTCCCGAACATTCATGCAATGAATTGTTTATTATACTGAAACAAAGCAAGACTCAAAAGTGCATTTGAAATTGGAGTCCACTCATCTATACAGCTGAGATCGTCCTAACGGTAACACCGCGCCGTCAAGGTATTACGGTAGAAGGTACAAACAACGAAATACAGTGATATGATAACCAGTTTTTGTATTTCCATTCTCCTTGAATGCCGATTTACTTGCTTGTTTTGTATCAACCAAAACCACGCATTCAACTGTATATCAGAGACCCGCATATTTTATACCTTACGAACTATGAAAGTAGAATGACTCGGACTTATTGTGACGTCACAATACACTTTGTCTACCTTTGACGTTAAATTTGTGGAAAATGCACGAGGCTGCCCAAGGGGTAAATATGATAGGGAAATATGATGTTTGAGAGGAGATATGAAGTTTTGTTATCCCTGGCATGTGACCGTCTAGACCAATCAGATTACCCGTTGCATAGAATTCTCACACTGAGGTATAATAATATAAAATCTGCGAGAAATCTAAAGAATGTTGGCTTTCAATATCCTGAGAATTTATTGAACGCTAACTTTGTATTGCGTAAATTGTATGCGCCCGAAACATTCCGAGTATGAGCGTTCAATATTGACGTTACCGTCACGACGTAAACAAGCCAAAATGGCAGACGGTGGTCCTCCGAATCTGACAGAGCCAGTATTTGATATTTACTTAAGCAAAATGTTTTACTGTACTTAAATTACGATGTCCCCATTCACAAAATCAGTTTGCCTCATGCATTAATGACGGGTTAAATATTGAACAGTTAAGAAATTCATGTTGATATTGCACACTGCCAATATTGATGAATTCTCATCTACTTTGGAGTATTTTGAATGAAAAGGGATATAATTTAACAACTAAATACGTTATCTTAACTATATAATAAAAGGGTTATTGAACTTATATTGGTAAATATCGGCACTCGTTGGCTGTCAAAATACACTCGCAAGCTCGTGCATTTTCACAGCCAACTCGTGCGAATATTCACCAATATAAGTTCAATAACCCTATATTATTATACCTCAGTATGAGAATTCTATGCAACATATTTCGCTCCTTGGGCAGCCTCGTGCATTTTCCATAAATTAAACGTCAAAGTAGACGAAGTGTATTATGACGTCACAATAAGTCCGAGTCATTCTACTTTCTTAGTTCGAAAGGCACAAAATATGCGGGTCTTTGATATACAGTTTTAAAGTCGCCTGCTTTTGGTTGATACAAGAACAAGCAAGTGAATCAGCATTCAAGGAGAATGGAACTACAAGTATTTCGTTGTTTGTACCTTATACCGTAATACGTTAACGGCGCGGTGTTACTGTTAGGGCGATCTCAGCTACATGCAATGTATAGATGAGCGGACTCCAAATCAAATGCATATTTATAGTCTTGCTTTGTTTCGGTATAATAAACAATGTATTGCATGAATGTTCGAAAGATATGAAGATTTATTCACCCAAGGAAGATTATGATTTTTCTTAGGTAATTAATCTTTATATCTCCCTCACTATCATGCAATAAATGTATTATATATATATATATATATATATATATATATATATATATATATATATCGCTTTCGTCATGTAGTTCGGCTCTTCAGAGTGTTACAATTTTTACAAAAGAGTACAATGTACTTGTTATGACATTGTAGTTAAGACGTCGTTATTGTGACGTCACATAGACAGCATACTAAATTGGCATAAGTTTTTTAAAAAAGTCAATAAGGCGCCAAAAATAAAGGAATGACTTGAAATATAACATCCAGATTATAATGATTAATTTACATTCAATTTAGGTTTTAATAACTTTACAAAATAGCCCTCTTTTGCTCTCCGTAAGTGTTCATTCATTCATAGTTATTTCCTCCCTTAGGAGATTATGAAGAAAATACATTTACATCAATATAATTACAAATACATGTACATACAAAGAAAGAAAGGGGGGAAACACATTATGTACACAATATACAACCAAAAATAGAAAAGAATAGGATAATCTTAGTTGTACACCTCAATAGATGAGTACATATGGTAGCAGCTGTCCCTATTAAAGCCAAAGCATATTTAATATGGATATAATTACTGTAGTGAGCATCTGTAGTATAGGGCTGAAGTGCTGCGCACCAATTTAAAGTTCAGCAGACGGAATGATGTGGCGTCCATCTTATTTAAAGGTGTAGATATTTGGCCACCAAGAACAAGGTACCATTCAAATTCTGAGAGCCCACAGAGTTCTGCACACAGTTCGACACTGAAGTTATTAGCGATGGCGTTCCACCACTGTTCTCGTATGCTGGCGGTACTTGGACACAAACAAGACGAGTTACAGAAAACATCCGTGAACGAATTACCACATAAATGACAGAAATGAACAAGGCCATTTACATGCATACCTGTATATATCTTGCATATGAATTTGCAAAATTCAATGTTGCCTAATTTCCAAATTGTGGCAGGTTTTATATCTGAAAATATTTGTCTGAATAAATGGAAATCCGGACTGTTCATCCTCAATTGCCGCTGGTCTTGGTGATACAATGATACAGTATTTCTGGATACCCTTTTCCAGGATAACTCCGTTGTCAAGCCATGTACTTATATAATTGGTAAGATTGTATGTTTGCAAGGTTTGAAGGATATCTGGAATAAAACCATATTGGACTTCTGAAATGTTTTGCCAGTAAGAAAATAATCGGGTCAAGAATATTTTCTTTGGTCGAGTGTTTATGTCCATTCGGCAGAGCCTTCCTAAGAACAGTAGTTTTCTTGTATCTATTTCGGCGATGATGGGCAATACATCAAAAAGTGATTCACATATATCGGATCTGCATAATTTTGGTAAATTTAGATATTTTTTGCACACAAAATGTTGAAAAATACAAAGGATTTGGCGGTCTGAACAGGTCATATTATTCCAGAGTTCGCATCCATGAAGTACTGTAGGCATAACGATTGTTTTATATAAATGAGATACAGTCATTGGGTTGCGAAAATGGGATCCTATGTCAGATAGTGCAAATAAGGATTTTCTGCCCTTTTCGCAGGCTCTTCCTATTCTTTGAGAAAGTTGGAATTTGTGATGAATCACAATACCTAGGTGGTTATAGGATTCTTCACATGGAATCGATGATTGTCCCAGATGCCAAAGAAAGTTGTTATCCATTTTACTCCTCTTACCACGGAATTTCACCACGCACGATTTTGATGCATTGAAGGAAAATTGCCATTTATTCGAATATGTGTATGCAATATCTAACAAGTTTTGGAGGGCCATTGGGGATTATAAGACTCTCTTATGAGTATCCATGAAATATAAGGTGATTCCACCCGAGGGTTGCAAAAAAGATGTGAAACCCGAGGCTTTGCCGAGGGTTTTACCGCTTTTTTGCAACTCCGAGGGTGGAATCACCTTAATATTTCATGGCAACTCATAAGAGAGTATTTTTCTCTTATATTTCTAGAGTTTTCCGTTTACCTTGTGCCTAGCGACGCCATTTTGAGAATTTTCCAATTAATTAATTTTTCGTTGTACATGAAAAACAACACCAGAATCGAATTCTACGACCTTCATTTTGGCAACTACGTTGCCGACAAAAAATCGGCCGACAAGTGTATGTGAATTGTATTAGAGTTATTCCTCTTTGAATAAATCAATAATCAGGGTGATGCGTGACGTAACTCGACAGTCATCAGCGCGAAACATTTTGACAGACCTAATCAGAATATGAATCCACAACTGCACGGGTTTTTTTTCTTAGAGGAGCATTGATATTGATATTAATTGAGCAGTTATTTAATGACGAGTGTGTGAAGAGGAATTCCAAGTGGTTTTTGTTGGTGAATATGGGCATGGCTAGACTTTCGTTTTTTACGCGTGCAAGGACTCGAGTCTCATAGACATTGAAGGCACTTATTTCACCTGAGACACGGACAGTAGACGTTGACAGAGTGAATGTGGAGGTAGGCCTAGAAGTAATAGACCGTGTGGGCTGGGTTTCTGTGAACTGGCATAATGCACCGGATGACATAGGTGTATGAGGAATTTGTGACTGTTGTTGAGTGTGCAGTAATTGTTCAAGGAATGTGTATTTTTGTGTCCGGTCACATACACCTGGAGATTATCAGGGACATTACAATCTGTCATTTTTTGTACAAGAGCTTTGCAGACGCTTGTGTTCGTCAATCGAGGCGAGGTAAGTTGCAAGCTAGTTGTGTATTGATTATGACGTCACGGGATATGTAAGATAAACGTCACGTGATATGAAAGATAGAAATATCTTACATACCTTTCTTTCATAGAATATCTGTATCTTGCATACGTAGATATGAGAGAAAATCCAATGCAATATATATACTGATCAAAATTTGATAAGGATCACTAGGTTATATGTGTGTAATTTACCACTAACATAACAAAAGACATAAATTTGACTCAAAAACGTGTTTACTCAGGTTATGAATGAAAATTCATGAACGGCATGAACTTTTATCAATACGGAATGCTTAAAATCTGATAACAACACCAAAAGGCATTTCATTACAAAAAGTTAACAGCAAACCAGAGAAAAGATTACACAGTTTTTGGGGATAGTCCATCATTACACTTAGTCGATGAAGTGTCAATTCCGGTTATGGCCTCCCCTTGCATCAATGGCGGCTTGACAACGTCGAGCCATGCTGTCAATAAGCACCGGTTGTTCCACTCTTCCACGAGGGCGTTTCCGAGCTCTGCCAAAAGTTGTGGGTTGTGCTCTACGGCGTGAAAGGGCAACCTACAGCATGTTCCATACATGCGCAATCGGGTTCAAGTCCGGCGAGCGCGCTACGTAGGCTGGTTGCTGTCCAGAAGGGATGGCGTCGTGCCTGAAGAGCCACAAAATGGTCTTGGCGTTGGGTTGTCGACCTCTGACGACCACCCCCATGTCGGTGTGCTGCTGTACCAAAAGTTTGCTGTCGGTTCCAAGCCCTGTTTACAACGCTCTGGCTGACGTTTAGTGCATTTGCAACGTCACGTTGTGAATAGCCAGCGTCAAGCATTCCAATACATCTGCCCAGTTGTTCTGTCGTCAGGCGACGCCTTGCACGTTGAGGGGGCATTGTGTTGATAAACGTAGTGTAAACACTCAAGAGAGTTTGAAATTTTAGAAAGAATCAGACACCGATGCCTGAGTGAAAATCGTGCAATGGTAGCAAAAGCATAAACTGTGATGAGAAACGCATTTCCCATGACATGAAATGCACGTGCAAGTTTGTTGAAGACGTTTTTGATTTCACTTGGACACAATATTGCCAGTTATGCAGTTATTAATTTTTAAAACAGAAAAATATATATGATCCTTATCAAATTCTGAGTAGTATATATCATCTGCCAATGAGGAACAGCTGCTCGTAACATTAAGGACACCTATATTAGGACTACTTAGCTCTAATTCATCAACAAGATCGTTAATATAAACAAGATATAAAAATGTAGACAAAACACCACCTTGTCTTACACCTTGATCAACAGAGAACCATCTAGATTGGGTTTGATTTATAACAATAGAGCTAGATGTTCCTTTATGACAGTTATTAATTAGTTACCAGGTTTTACCTTTTATTCCAAGTTTGTAAAGCTTTAACATGAGGCCATCCGTCCAAACAGTATAAAAAGCCTTACTGCTATCCAAAAACTAACATAAACATTGTTGCCCTGTTCTATATTATGAAAAATTGTCTCTTGTAAATTAAACGACGCGGTTAAACAACCTAGATATTTTTGAAAACCTTGTTGTTGGGCATTTGGGAAATGTTTTGATACAAGGGATAGAATTACTTTCTCAAGTATTTTAAAAAAGCAGGGCAAAAGAGATATAGGCCTATAACTGGTGCATGCGGCTTTCGATTTGTCTCCACCTTTGTATAATGGAACTATTAAGCCGCGCTTCCAATCATGGGGAATATTACCGCAGGCTATGACTGCATTGAACATTTTCAGAAGACAGAGGGTAAGAATTTTAACTCCGTGAATTATATGTTCATTTGTTAGTGAATCATGGCCAGGTGCTTTCCGTAACTTTAGATTATTTATAATTGGTGTAAGTTCCTCCAATTCTATCTTACCACCCGGTAAGTCACTAACATCAACCTCACATTCTTTTATAATGTTGCTAATATTATTCTCAACTTCGTATTTAAAGTTAGAATCAAAATGTTCTTCTTCTAAAGGACTGTAAATGTTTTCAAAATGAGAAGCAAAGACTTCCGCTACACTATTTGGGTCAGTTTGAATCTGACCATTGTTGTCTTCTATTTCGGGATAAATTCTAGAGGTTTGGCTAATTTCCAAAATAGACGTATGCCACCTTCTGCCGCATTGTCGAGGTCACGGTAAACCTTACACATGTATTTTTCATGTTCTTCATTCAGAGCGTTACGAAACAGTCGCTTTGTTCATTTATAATTTCGATATGATGTAAAGTTCATACCGCGAGGACGTCCTTCAGATATCCATACAAGACGCTTAGAACGTTCAATTGTGTGAAGTTCTTTAACGACTTTTATCCATTCCGGACGAGTAAAAGGATTGAATGACGTAAATGGGAAAACGAACAGTGATCAATCTCATAGCTCCCACAAGCAATATAAAACAGAGTTGGGCAAATACGGACCCTTGGATATACCAGAGGTGGGATCAGGTGCCTAGAAGGAGCAATCACTCCCCACCGACCGGCCACACCCGCCGTGAGCCCTATATCTTGCTTAAATAAACGGAGTTATCCGTAGTCAAAATCAGTGTGCCAAGAATGGCCAAACAATCCGTATGAAACACGGCAGAGAGTATTTCACTCAATAATAGGTTGTATTGGCAAATTAGAACGTTATAACGACCATAGAATTTGCGAAATGCTGATTTTAAACGAAACCCCTGCACCATCAACTTTTTTGTCAGTAGCCTGCCTCGGATTAAAAACTGATCATACGCAGAATACGGGGTCAAAATTTCATGGGAATAAAGAGAGTTAAATTATTTTTAAAATCTTCTGATGAAGAACAGTATGAGTAATGTGGTTCATGTTAGCACAGTGACCTATAGGTCTTTTGTTACATAAGTTGATCCTCTATGAGCCGAAGGGAATAGCACGCATGACTGCAAATGCTGGATACAGAGACCACTGAACACAAGTATCCTTTCTTCATCCTTTCTACTAGGCTGATTAATGTAAATGTTTGAACATCTAATATGCTGTATTTCATTCATGACTGCAGAGGGCGATCACTTACATAAAAAAATTCCTTCCAGGAAATGTCATATTTGACAGAATATTGTACAGTATGTAGGAATTGGCCTTTTGCTATTATACATATTATTCTTTGTGGGTTGAAAAAATCAAATATACTAATAAAATAACTGGGTAAAACCTGTTTCTAAAGAGTAAATATTTTATTCACTAAAACAGAACAGATAGAACAAAAATCAGTATAAAATATATAATTTTATGTTCTAAAATAAGATTTATTAAACTTATCACAAGAAATACCCTTGTAATCCAGCGTTACATTGGACATTGGAACCTGGAAGTGCATTACAGCCATTGGAAATTTAGACGCCAGGCCGTAAGATGGCCATATGATAGTTGAATTATTTGTGATAGCTCCATTTGGATTTCCATATTTTGCCAAGTTTGTCCAATAATAGAGAAGGTCGTTTTCTAGACGAATTTCTTCTGGACTAAGAGGAAGCACTTTCTGGACGTTTTGAAACAGATATGGTATTTCACCCCCATGGCAGGCGTTGTCATGGCAATTCTCCATAAGACCTGTACCATTTAAAAATTTCATGCCATGGTCAAACACATACAGCCACACACTAGGATTTGATAAGGCAATGTCGAATGCGACCTGTCTTGTCGGACAAGTAAATAAGTAGTCGGTGGCAAGGTCTGACAACACTTTGCGAGAATCTTGTGCATTTCTCGGAGGATATCTGGAAAGCCATGTGAACGCTTCCTTTCGATTTAACATTAACAATATTCCAGAATAGGTCATCATATTCATAGGTGACTTAAATAATTTGTAAACGTACGTCAATCCTTCATTTGCGGTTGTGCCGATAATGAGTGATTTATTGGCAAAAAGCCCCCTCTCTATGGCGTAATGAGGATTTACCGGAACCTCATCCCCGTCATAGTGCGGTGACCACGGCAAAAATTGTTGAATAGCGTTGATATTTCCTCTGGCCGACGCCTGGGCATTCAAAATATCCATAGGTGACTTCCGGCGCATGCATCGGATATCATTCGGAGAACAATTAAGAATGCGACTGAATTCAACACCTTGAGACAGTGCTTGTTGAAATGTCTTGAGAGGAATGCTGAAAGTGCCACTTTGAATGATGGCTCTCTGGAACAAGTTGTCCACTTTCCTCGAAGTTAAGTGAATCCATGTTGACAACCCGCCAGCACTTTGTCCAAAAAGTGTAACCTTAAAGTAAACAGAACATTTTCAAAAATATTTAGAGAAAGATAAAGTCGCTGATTTAATGAATAATTGTAATATTTAGCTATTTTAGATATTTTGACGTCTTTAGCAATAATTTCTAATGGGTTGTACTATGGAAACCCTAACCATTTGACGTAGATTTACATACAAAAAATTAGTACTTTTCGAGTTGCATTCTTATGAATTTTCAAGTGACTACACAACAGAATACCAAAACAATATCATTTTCTATAACTCGTACACGTATTCGTTGTATTGATAAGAAAACGGAAACAGTTATGTGGACTTTGTGTTTTAAACTTTCGTGTCTAGGTAAAGAAATTTTATTGCATTATACTATAATACTAAACAATCATATGTAGATCAAAACTTTTAGTTCAGAGATAACGTTATAATAAATGTAATTTTTAAAACTTTCAAAAAAAAAGTGAAGATAAGGAACAGTGATCAATCTCATAACTCCATAAGCAATACAAAGTAGATAGTTGGACACACACGGACCCCTGGACACACCAGAGGTGGGATAAGGTGCCTAGGAGGAGTAAGCATCCCCTGTCGACCGGTCACACCCGCCGTGAGCCCTATATCCTGATCAGGTAAACGGAGTTATCCGTAGTCAAAATCAGTGTGCCAAGAACGGCCTAACAATCGGTATGAAACATGTCAGACAGCATTTGACCCAATGATAGGTTGTATTGACGAACTAGATCGTTAAAACGACCAATTTGAAAATTAGATTTTTTTTTGGTTCTAGTCAATTGAGAAGAAACAAGTTTGAGAATGTTAATATTATTTTTGGAATTATTTGAAAAACGATTCAAAATCATATAGATTTAGTATAGCCTATTTTTATCTAGTTATTCTTTTTTTTAATGGGAAGGTTTTGTATGTTTTCATTATAAAGTAACAGGATGAATAGTGGGGGTAAAGTCCCCGCGGATACTCCAGTTTGATCCTCACCTAGGGCCCCCTGGATTGGACATATCTATAGTACACAATGATATACATGTATTAATTGATTATGTTATATAGTACATGTTTAATTGGCAATATGGAAAACTATTGGCTATGATAATATTGTCAAATTTAGATATTTGATTTTAATGGTTTATAGAAAAGGAACCTTCATAGCTTAAGGTATTTTTATTCTACACACAAGTTCATCGTTTATCCTGCGCTACGGTACTAAAGGTCAAGATACCTCAAGTTGTGGGTTTCTAGACCATGTAAAGAAGCTATTATTGTTACATAATGTCATATTGCATATATAAATATTCATAATATACAGTGGATTCGAAAACCCTCTATCAATCCTCACATAGGGTACTATGGGCCCCTGGATTGAATACATTTATAATACAGTAATCATAAAATCATATCTATATTATTGTTATGACAGTAAAGATAAAGGTTTGATTGATGTGATATAATGAGACATATTTCTGACGTTTTATCAGATGAATGAGAATTCTTTTGGAATCATTTGAGAACATTCATGAGATTATTGAGATACATGTATATACTTGGAATATTGCTTTGTAACTTTTCCCTTTTGATTAATACTATTATTTCAATTATAAACAGATATTTGTTCTGAATGTTATTGTGTGGAAACATTGAGGAAAATCAAGCATTATTCTTAAATAAATCTCATTTACAAAATGGTGCATTTTTCAATGGGACCCATTACCACTCATTCTTACAATGAAGAATCGAACTAGATCGAATGATGACAAAAATTGTTCAATTACAAGCATAAAAAAATCCCATTTCATAAGGAAAAACATCATCTACTAGTTATACTAGTAGAACAAGCATTTATACTTGTAATTGCTTAGAAAAGTGTTCCAATATAATTCATTTTTTCCATGACTTGGAAATTGCATCAAATTTTTTGAAAATTGTGTTTAAACATGCAAGTGCAAGTATCACTATTGGATCATTATAAAAACAAGCGTAGCGCTTCTCAGTACTTTGATTTAATCTTACAGTGTTTGGGTTTCCACCAAATTTTTGGATGTTTTTATTCACCCACTCCAACGCCAATCGCTGATCCTTAATCCCATAATTCCCTGTCGCTAAATTTGGACCAGTTCCTGTGACAAGAAATCCCAGTGCCCCTGGAAGATGATTAAAGTACATGTATGTCATTACATGGATTGGGTAACTAAACTGATGTAAATAAAAATGCGCTAAGATATCAAAAATACATATGTATATTGTATATTTTCTACCATTTTATTCGTCAGCTATTATAGTTTATCAATTAAACCTTTTGTTTTACAAGTATCTTACTCGTTCGCAGATAGCATCGTGACAGTGGAGCGAACACTGTGTCTTTAAGCTTTGACTTTGACCTTCAATTTCATTAAAAAGTACACATTTGATCTTGATTTTTCAGCGCATGTGTGCGCGAGCGTACATTGCATGTAGCACTGCAAAACTTACTTAAACTAGTTTTTTTCCATATCTTACCAAGTCGATAATTTACGGTAACAACGATGACATCACCCCTGTTGGCTAATAACTCCGAGTTGTAGATGTCGGCACCAGCAGTGTAGGACTCAAACGCTCCTCCGTGGAGGAACACCATTACCGCTTTTCTACTACCAGAGGAAGTGTTGAGTGGGATATACACGTTTAGGTACAGGCAATCTTCGGACATCTTCAATGAATGAAAGGTAACTTGAAAGTCCTTTTATCATCCGCAATTTTTGTTTTTGATGAGTTAAATAATAGCATCATTTTATTCTATAATCTATTCCAGCAATGATATATTATGTATTTTTGAGAAATGTTTCACAGTATATGAATAATTATTCATTGTAATACTTTTGGCATGGTTTCCAAGTTTTCTAGTATTTCGTGCAATTGTTTGTTCTTTAAAAGAAATGAGTGCACATCCCATGTATCTATATCTGACGTGTTTCATATGCAATTGTGAGGCTTACGAATTACTCTGTTTACCAGATAAAGATATAGATCTCACGGCGGGTGTGACCGGTCTACATGTAACTTACTCCTCCTAGGCACTTGACCCCGCCTCTGGTACATCCTGGGGTCCGTGTGTGACCGGTCTACAGGTAACTTACTCCTCCTAGGCACCTGATCCCGCCTCTGGTACATCCTGGGGTCCTTGTTCCCAAACTCCTGATTCTGTATTCCGTATAGGAGTTATGAGATTGATCACTGTTATATTCACCTTTTCATCACGCTCCTATGGCGGTTTTATTGTACAACAATTTTGCTGTAATTGTTAACAGCTATTATTGATTTTCGTCTTGTGTGAAATATGTGTTTGTAAATACCAAAAAGTGTATACTGCATTATCCATGCCTAGATTTACCTGTGGTAAACACCACCCCAGCATCTGGTTCTTGCGACATGGTGCCTGTAAACACATTGGGCGAACCCGTCGAGCATCCAAGATAAAGCTCCAACGTAAAGGCTCCCGTGGATCCTCCCATCTAAAACACAGCCAGATTCTGTCATCACGTGGGTTTCACATAACCTAAGGGGACGGGGCCTAATTCGAGGAGGTGTAAAATTCTTCTGTGCTTGAAGATTTCCTTTAAAATTTATTGTGCAATTCACGGGGATGTCAATCAACTTTCTTGTATATTACTTTGTAATAAATCAAACAAAGTCTGTACCCCGTCATCATCCTGGGATCAATCATTATTCAACAAAAACATTTATACATATTACATGAGGATGTTTGTCTCTTAATTTGAGAAGACAATATTTAAAAAAAAAAAAATCAATGTAAAACCTTATTGCAGCCCCCCCCCCCTCCCTCCATATGATATTTGAACAGTATTTCATTATGATAATTCACAATAGGATCGGACAGCGCAGGCACTGCCTATATACACTGGTATTAAACTGATGATAGTAACGATCGTTACTATCATCCCAAGATGGCGGAAGGAAATTCCGGAAAGACCACGTTTACTTATTATATCTATTTGTACTGTTTATTTGCGAATGATATGTAAGTAAGAAATATCATACACTAGCAACAATTACGATCAGGTGTTATTTTATCTTTTATACGGCTCATATAAACAGAAAATTCGTCGTTGAAAAAACAGCGAGGATGATAGTAACGAAAATTCTTACGTTACTATCATCATTCATTTCCGTTACTATCATCCTTTGGAAGACTTTTAATTTCAAGAAATAAGTCATTCCATAGTTTTATAGTTGAAGAAATAAAGCTATTCATATATGAAGCAGATTTAGCTAATGGAACATTAAACTTAAGAGGGTCCTGATTTCTTATTTAGGGGGTAAGAATTCTGAGGTAGGAAACATGGTTGCAGTAAGTCTTGTAAATATTGGGCGAGTTAATCCATAAACTATATTTTCTATAAAATGATAAGAAGTTTGTATATCTTTCTTCTAGTTACTAGAGAATCCCACCCAAGTTCCTCATACAGTATTGTCTTAATGAATTTATTCTTAAACCGGTTCTTATTCTTGCAGGTGCAATTTGAACATCTTCCAGTAATTTGGCATCTCTTGAGCAGTTATCCCAAACAATATCTGAATATTCGAGTACAGGACGTACAAAAGCAAAGTAATTTTTTATCAATGAATCCCTTTTAACATTCTTAATATATTCAATCCACTGCATGTTTTTGCATGAATATAAGTACGAGTATGTGTTTTCTCCATTTACCATCCTATAATATTGGAAACTTATTCCTAAATGCATATGAGTTTCAACCTTTTCCATAACTGGTCCATCTCTGCCAAGTGAAACTGCAGGGTGATTTATATTTTTCCTGCTAAAATTTAGGTTTACAGTTTTTCTAGACCATCTATCAATTTTCCTAAGATCACTGGATAATAAATATGCAGATTTAACATCATCGTCATCATCATCAACTATTACATACTCGTATATAGATGTATCGTCAGCAAAAGGTCTCACATGATTTGTTAAATCGGCACTTATATCATTAATATATAATACGAATAAGAAGGGTCCTAATACTGATCTTTGAGGCACCCCTGAGTTGGTAGCTCTTGAGATCGATGTAAAACCATCTAACAATAGTTACCAACCCTCTCAATTAATTTTTCAGCTATACCATAATGTTTTGATTCGAAAGGAATGTCCTTGTGCCATACTCTGTCAAATGCTTTAGAGATATAACAGAAGACAAATTGAACATAATTACCTTTATTTACATTTGATTTGAGAGGAATAAAGAAAGTTTGAAAAGTTAATGCTGGGCAGACGGCGGACAAAATTCAAATTTTAAAAAAAGGAACTTATTTCAAAGTGCGATGAAATGGTCTGAATGCATATGAATTTGCGTTATAATACCCCTGAACCATTAGTTAGCAGACCGTAGCACTCTGATAACCATTATTTAGCAGACTAGTACTCTGATAACTATTCTTTAGCAGACTGTAGCACTGATAACTATTATTTAGCAGACTGTAGCACTCTGATAACCATTATTTAGCAGACTGTAGCATTCTCATAACTATTAATTATCAGACTACAGCGCTCTGATACCCATTATTTAGCAGACTGTAGCACTCTGATGCCCTTTAATTAGCAGACTGTAGCACTCTGATGCCCTTTAATTAGCAGACTGTAGCACTCTGATGCCCTTTAATTAGCAGACTGTAGCACTCTGATGTCCTTTAATTAGTAGACTGTAGCACTCTGATGCCCTTTAATTAGCAGACTGTAGCACTCTAATGCCCTTTAATTAGCAGACTGTAGCACTCTGATGTCCTTTAATTAGCAGACTGTTGCGCTCTGATGCCCTTTAATTAGCAGACTGTAGCACTCTGATGCCCTTTAATTAGCAGACTGTAGCACTCTGATGCCCTTTAATTAGCAGACTGTAGCACTCTGATGCCCTTTAATTAGCAGACTGTAGCATTCAAAATACTTTTGTTGTTGAAACTACTACGTTGCTTTATAATGAAATACTTGACTTCAAAATTCTTCCTAGTCTCCTATACGCATTTCTTTCTTGCCGTATTTCCCTAATGTTATATTTCAGAATTATTAAAAAACATTTCAATAAATATCTCTTGGATAAATTAAATTAAAAGTAACTTTTAATGCAGATATTTTATATATGTGTATATCCGTCAATGATTTCAATTTTTTTTATTTCGCATTTTGATAACATTTTTATATCATATATATTCTAGTTTAAATGCATATCCATTCTTTATATAAAAGGCATTAGAAGAGAACCAAATTGTTAAATTTTCGGTATACAAACGCAGTGAAGTGAAACTATCCTCGTTGTGGACGATTTGATTCCAATCATTCATTCTACGTTCCTCTATGGAAGCACATGTACGACGACAAAAAGCATGTCATACAAGAATTGTTGTCTTTCCTTGTCCAGAACGTCTTTGGGAAAAGGTTCTGTTGTTGATATGATATAGAGCTCAAAATGTGTAAACATTACATGCATCATGCTAGAACGTTGTTGTAATAGGTCTATTAAAAATTTACGTCTATGTCCACATATGAAAGGCATTGAAAAACAATCAATTTACATTTACTCAGCCTTAGGTGACAATCTAGAACAACTATTGGTGAGCTTTGTGTAAAGACTAAAACCAGATTCGGACTATTGGTTGTTGTTTGTTTTTTTTGGTTTTTGTTGGGGTTTTTTTTTTGTGAGGGGGTGGTGGTGGTGGTGCTGCTGCTGCTGCCTTGACTTCTGTGGTGGGTGTATGTTCCATGGTCATTTATAAAGATTGGAGGCATTATGAGACGCTTCCAAGCAGCATTATTTTCGTAATGTATACATATGTATATCGGTTATCATACAGTTATGTAGAATGAACCAATGAGATGTTCGAGTAAACATGGCCAAATAGTAAACTCAGTGGACAGTTGTGTGGATGACGCTCTCCGAGGCCTGGCCAGTGTCCACTCTTACAGGACCACAAGTTCATGGTCAGGGAAGAACATTAGTTTATATACCTGTACAGACGATATATACCTGTACAGTCGAGATATATTCATACGATATAAATATATATATATGATAGATCACACGAGACGCGAAGCATCGAATTTGATCAGATGATCCGCGCATGTCAACTCGACGTATCCAACTCTTCGGATCAAGTTACTGTAGTAATTATATACCTTCATGCATTTTAAATCCACATTTAAAAAATACTAAATGTAATCCAAATTATCAAAAATACAGACATACAGTGAAATTGTATTTTGTGTGTTAGCAGTTTCGTTTGTGACGCGGTCAATATTTTCCACAAAAACGTTGCATTGTGACGTCATTCTGACATTATCAGTTTCAGAGGATGCACTCTACGAAATTCACAGTATCAAAAAACAAAACATTGATGGGTATACATGTATAATAAATACATGTACAGACGATAAGCAGGAAGTCGGGTTCTATTAGTACAGTCTGTATTTCATTTTGACCTATCAATAACTTGACAATTTTAATCTTTGTACAGTAACAGTATACTTTTTTGTAATAAAAAATTCTGGAGATCTGAAAAAGCATCCGATTGTGGACAGCATGCAAAAGGGATAATAGACTTATGTTAATGTTAATTAGGCTCCTGTTTTATACACCTGTCTTATAATCTTCTATAGACTTTTCAAATGAGGTAATGGTGTTCTAAAATGCTGAGAATCCATGACAACATTTGAGACAAATATTCTGAAACACTCTGTACAATTTGTACCAAACTTTGGACGGGAACCCGGGTTAGAATAGCCCTCACTGCCCCTTGCTTGTCGTAAGAGGCGACTAAATGGGGTGGTCCTTCGGATGAGACCGTAAATAAAGTCCTTCACCGGCAATGGGGACGTTCAACAATATTCAATCATTCTGATGGGCATGTCGTATATTACAGGTTGACACGACTAGTCTTTTGACAGATAAGATCCATGGTTCATAAAATATTCCATATCCTGCATTTACCATAATTATTAGGTTGAGCTTGTCCACGGGTCACCTTGTCCCTAGATCGATTGATTGAATATTGTTGAAAGTCCTACTCGAGAATTTTTCACTCATATGGAAACGTCACCATTGACGGTGAAGGATTGTAAAATTCAGGCCTATGCTTCGCGCTTATGGCCTTTGAGCAAGAAAAAAGATCGTGCCACACCTGTTGTGAAATGGGGCCTCGGTTTTTGCTGTCTCATCCGAAGGGCCGCCCTATTTAGTCGCCTCTTACGACAAGCAAAGGGTACCGAGGACCTATTTTAACTCGGATCCCCATGGCCTATGTACATTTCCTTTCGAATCTCTGTAATCCATATCAAAAGATCTTTGTACATTCACTTAAATTTAAGAATAGTGCATGATTTTCATGCATAGCCGTTTTCCCGTCACAAAGCACAATCCCCATATGCTTCCCCATTTAAACGTTTTGCTATCTAGAGAGGTGACACACGCCGGGAATATGGATACTGAGAAGCGGGTCAAAGACTTAACCGTCATTTTGATATTAGTACATAATATTCACTCTCACCGATCATATGCGGTATTCACAACAAAATTGAATTGAACAATCATCGTAGCCATAATTGTGCTTTGTTCTAACCAAAGTTGTAATGTTGTAAGTGGATATTAAATGTACACGACCGTTTTATTATCGAAGGTTTCTGAGAAATCAAAACGTTTTTAACTTTACTCGTCTATATTGGTGGAGTTATACAATCGGATCTCACTTTCCTTCAGTAGATAAGTAAAGTTAAAAATTCGTTGGTTTCTTAGAAACTTCCGATATCAAAACGATCGCATACATTTAATATCCACAACTGCGTTACAACAAAACATGATTATAGCTGGGATGATTTTTCAATTCATTTATGTTTTTTTGTTACGATCGCTGATAGTAAATACCATGTACTTAACCCAACAACGGCGTTTTAAATTATTTATCCGGTTCTTAGTGACCGACCCGGTTCTTAGTATCCGAATACCCAGCGTGTAACTTATCTTGGTAACCTGTAACATACCGGGCTGGAGGGTGAGCATATGGTACGCCTAGAAACACGATAGCATTTTGGGTTATCTTTCCTTGGATCCAACCGTGTGTAGTTTCTACAAAAACACATCCCACTCTTTCATATTCTAGACACAATATAGTTACTAAGATAAGTCCCAGAAATGTGCCTCCCATGTCCTTCTTTTGCACAAATTAGATAAGATAGTTGTACAGACATAACTCTAAACGCATTGTCCTAAAACATAAACGATTGACGTGCACCTGCCTGGAGGCAATTACGTCACATTTTACTATTGGACCATTGTTTTTCGATCACTTATAGTACATATTTGTACATGTAGGTGTCCTCATTGTGGTTAATTCACAAATTTACGTTAGTACAATGGAATGTTGTTCCTTTTAATCACAGTTTGATTACATTTATCCATCATCATTAGTGCGATATCCTGTGTCATATTTCTTCTTTCTGTTCAGTGACACATACATATGTCAGCAATCTCCAGAATCGTGGCTATCATAGGAACGTCCATAAGAAAGGTCGTATTCTAATGCAATAGAGTAAAGTGACCCCCGGTCATTATTCGACGTAGAATAATGACCCCCTTTGCCCGTAGAAAAAATGTATTTTTCAAAAAATCAGTCCATTTCACATTTAGAAAAATGACCCCCATAGAATAATGACCCCTTGTAAATTTTATGAAGGATTATTTCTCTAGCAATGCCTAAGGGAGGCAGTCCAACATTGTCATATTATAAGTAAATCTATCATTCATATGAAACGTAACCAGATTAAAACATATTAGGAATTGTAATTTTGTTTCAAAAATAAGGATTTACTTGTTTTAACAAAATAGTGACTCGTACCAAATAAGTGTCTAGTCACAGCGATTTATATTCGTTATTACGAGTAAATACATGCATAGTTATATCGAGATACATGCAATCGTCTTGCCATAAAGGCGTGGAAGGGGGTCCTATAGTAACATCTGTAAACATGCATTAGTTTATTCTACACTAAGGACCATAACATGCAAACAGAGTGCGTAATTGATTTGATATACGCAGAGTAGCTACTACCATATTGCATAATTGTGAAATCCTTGTCCCAATGTGTTATCAAGGTTAGAATGTTATGCTAACCCATTCAGAATTGCATATAGTCAATGTAGCTATAAATATTTTACAAAGAATATGGAGTATGATATCAAATGTCAGACTTTGCAGACAAATACTCGTTAAGACTTTGCTTAAGAATGCAGACAAATACTCGACTTTGCTTGTATGCCATTTCCTACTGACTTCATTAATCAAGTTTCATGTATTTTCATGTCTCCCGAAGAAAAGTTTGAAGAATTCAAGATTCATGGCCTCTGGAGGGTCTTCCGACTGTAATGACTCGAGATTGTTAAATTTGTGGGTACTGACTAACAGATTGTAAAAAAAAACCTTACTTAAGGGGGGGGGGGGGGCACAACCATACTTCTTTCCCCTTTGAAAAGTGTGGGGACATGTGCCCCGGCTGTACCTTCCCCTACTCCCCTGTACTGTGTACGACATACTGCACTTTTGAACATTGCAATGGGGGGGGGGGGGTCTCCCCTTCTGATATAAATGAGATATAACTATTTTTACCGTGAAAACATTTTTCTTTTAACTAACAATTTTATGACGGTTTAAAACGTAACTCGGTTAAAAAAAAGTAGTACGGAGAGAATAGGTTATGTACATGCAAGAAATAATGCTTTGAGTGCTGAGAACCTGCATATTAGAATTGAGTATTTTTTTTAACTGTGGTATATTCTCATCTGATCAATTTTATGTTAATTTTGTGTTAAAAAAGTGAGGGGGCACAAACCCACTTGTGCCCCTGTTATAGAGCCAGACTTCCCCCCATAGTGAGACTTCCCCCCGGAAGTCTGGCTCTAGAGTGAGCCTTCCCCCAGGGGGAAGGCTTACTCTATAGAGCAAGACTTCCCCCCAGAGCCAGCCTTCTCCCCGCGGAAGTCTGGCTTTAGAGTGAGCCTTTCCCCCTTGCGGAAGTCTGGCTCTAGAGTGAGCCCCCCCCCCCCCCCCCAGCAGACGTGCTATAGAATAAACCTTACCCCCAGGGGGAAGAGGGGAAGACTCACTCTAGAGCCATAACACCCTCTTGAAGTCTCGCTCTAGAGGGACACCCCCGCTTTCATCCCCTCCTATGCAAACTATGAAATAAATTTTAGTTTATCGGGCAGAGAATTACTTACCTATCTACCTACCTACCTACCTACTTTTAAAAAAAATGTTTTATTTTTGTATTTTCAACACATTTATACCTACAAACATTCAAACTGTAATCTACACTCGCTCATTCACACTTGCAATTACTCATACATATATACACATACAAAGATAAAGGTAATTATTTTATTTTTCATATAAATGTACATGTATTATGCTTTTCAACAAACTACTTGTCTATTATATTATCAAACAATGCCCATTTACCAAGTATTTTGGATTTGCTATGAAATACATTTTGACAATATTTTTTCTAAATTTCTATAGTATTTAAACAAATTAATTGCATCTGACAATTTGGGTTTTGAGTCCCGTGATCTGGAGTAATAAATGTGCTTATTTGCTAACAAAAGAAAATTTTCCAAACAACTTCCATCAATATTGCCTAGTAACACACTTCTTTTTGTGATTTTATAACCTTTGTCAAATGCATTGTACAATTTCACAAAATCTCTCCAGAAGGCAGATTCTGTACATACACCCAGTCATAAAAAATATGAGTGACTGTTTCTCTTTCACTTTTGCAAAATGAACACAAGTCATTATCTACAAGTTTAAGTTTGCAAAGGAAATAGTTTGTAGCTACATGTATATAACACATAAGAATACGATATTGAAAATAAATTAATTTTGTTTCTTTTGTGCATAAAGATGCATTCATATAATGAAATTTCCAACATTTTTCTGAAATAGTTTCAATGAGATAAGCTTCCCACTTCTCTCTTTTGAGTTGTGGGGCTATGAACTCCTTTTCCTTCAAAACTTGATATAAAAATTTAACATAAGAACTAGAGTTCATTTTCTGTACGATACACTGATTTGGACTCAACAATTCATGCATTGTTTTTAAAATCAGCAATTTGTTTTTTAATTTCAATCCCAAGGTGTAATAACTTGCATTCCCAAAGAAGAAAAAGATAGACGCTATATAAAAAAAATTGGCGACCAATATCATTATTAATGTTGATTACAAACTTGGTTTTAGTGCCATAGCAAATCGTTTAAAGAAAGTACTAACAAGTATCATAGGTGTTTTATAAAGGGACGGTTTATTGGTGAAAACACTCGTTTTTGTATGATTTGATTGACTACTAAAAAAGGAAAATCAGCCAGGATTGTTATTATTATTAGATTTTGAAAAAGTGTTTGATTCATTGGAATGGGATTTTATTGTAAAGGCACTCAGGTCCTTCAATTTTGGGAAATCTATTGTAAAATGGTTTCTTACTCTATACACCTCTAGTACCAGTTGTATAATTAACAATGGAAACTTATATAAATTCTTCAGTCTTGAACGAGGCTGTAGACAAGAGATCCATTGGCACCATATATCTTTATTATTACAGTAGAATTGTTGGCAAAAGCACTTAAAGAAAATCGAAATATTAAGGGTTTAACTGTGGCTGGAAAAGAAATTAAATTAGGCCAGTATGCGGACGACTCTTTTTTAAGGTTAGATGGCAGTGAAAAATCACTTAGAGAATCTATGAGAGTTATTGATATGTTTAGAATGATTTCTTGACTACGTTTAAATATTTCAAAATCACAAGCAATTTGGTTGGGGAGCAAATCAGGTTCGGCGGAAACTTTGTGTAATGGTCTGAAAATAAAATGGGGAAATAGCAATTTTAAGCTCCTCAAAATAGTGTTTACAAAACATCTGGAAGGCATGACTTTATGTAATTATCAATCTAAAATCAATGCCATTAAAAATTGCTATGTTTGTGGACTTAACGGGATTTAACTCCAATAGGTAAAATCACAA
This sequence comes from Ostrea edulis, assembly GCF_947568905.1. NCBI lineage: Eukaryota > Metazoa > Mollusca > Bivalvia > Ostreida > Ostreidae > Ostrea > Ostrea edulis. Next base: position 63,806,685 of record NC_079168.1, on the reverse strand, counting down.
TTATCAAAACTTTAACACTCCCAAAACGCATACACTTATTTTCAGCATTGCCTGACCCACCTAAACAAGTACTGGAAGAGTTGAATAAAATATCTTTTTAATTGATTTGGGGATACAAGGTAGAAAAGTTGAAAAGAAATACAATTGTGGGTAATTATGATGAAGGGGAACTAAATATGGTACATTTGGCATCTTATATATCTTATATTAAGCTGAAATGGGTCAAAAGGTACCTTGCTGATGTTTATTCTTATCTAGCATATTTATGGTATCTTGTGTTTTCATGTTTTATATGTACAATGAGGATAGGTACAGCTTTTAATGTTTTATTTATTTCCTATGTATTATGTGTATAACATTCTGTTGTAAGGTATATATGCATTGTAAAGCACCTTTGAGCGTACATAGTGTATGAAAAGGGTGCTATATAAATATGGTATAATTATTTTATTTATTTGTTGCTGATAATGAGGGTATATGGCAACATATGTTGCTTAGTATTTTAAATCTTAGAAATGTGGATTTCATTTTTCACCTATCCAAAGAAAAACTTAATGAATTTGTAAATCATATTGACAATGTGTTTTGGAAAGATGTGTTTAAAGCTCTATCAAGAGTTTAAAAAGTTCTCTTTCTGTTACAGATTATTTGAATTTAGATATAAGAAACTTTGTTGATGTTAAATAATGGAATTTTAATACAAATTGGGTTGACAGAGGCATTAAGACCTTGAATGACTTAGTTTTGCAGAATGAAACATTCAAATACTTTACTGATGTAAAAGATATGGTTGGTACAAAGAACTTTTTGAGCTATTATTGTCTTATTTCAAAAGTACCCTACCTACCAACTTACCTACCTCTCTACCTGAAGTTGTACACGTTTAAAAGCATAACCGATATTTGTACGCAGATGAGAAGAAACATAAATTCGAAATTTCCTCATTTCATTTTTCAAACTTCTAAAACTAACCATGGCATAGATATTGTGTGGGTCAAAGTTCAAGGTCTATGGGTAAAACAAAATGGCTTATCTATTCCAATGTGTTTTATTCACCGTTGTCTTCTCTTGAGTTTGATGAACGGCTTTAGCAAAATAATTTAATACCCTGCTGATAAAGGTCCTGGTATCTGAACAATCTCTATAAAGTGATAGTAGTTTACCAGGAATAAATGGAGGGGGAAGTCCTGCTATGGGGGGAAGTCTGACTCTACAACTAGTGATAGAGTAGGTCTTCCCATGGGGAAGTCTGGCTCTAGAGGGAGACTTCCGGGGGTTCTTCTGCTCTAGAGTGAGCCTTCCCCCAGGGGGAAGGCTCACTCTAGAGCCAGGCTTCCGGGGGAAGGCTCACTCTAGAGCCAGGCTTCTGGGAGGGAAGTCTCATTATGGGGGAAGGCTCACTCTACAACACCCCCCCCCCAATCTTCCAAAAAAATTGAGCGTCCCCTTGTCCTACGTACACCCCTGATAGGCACAAATTATCCAGTGAAAATGCTATAGTCTACCCAAAGTTATCGTTCGTATACTCACTAATACCTCTATCAACACTTACTCATTTTTCAAAATTCTTGAAAAACGATAATGATGCGTAAATGAAATAAGCTATTGACTTCAGTTGCAAAAAATGTATGTCAATTCATCAGTTTTAAGAAGATTTCACACCTCTCTGTGACACAAGAAGTATTGCATTTAGACGCAGCTCTTTTTTATGTGTGTGTTTGATTACACAAGATCTATACATGTAAATAGATACATTGGTAGATTCAGAGGGAGGTGTGGAGGTTTCATAGGTTGTACCTCTGCCTATCGTTACAAAATGCTGCTTAATGAGGTAAAAATAACACATTTTGAGAATGGAACTCCCCTTTTGAAAACTGAAATTTATGGTAGAACCCCATTTTGAAAATTCCCTGTATCCGTCCCTGAAATATGCGGGTTTCCCCCCGTTGTAATTGGTCATAGAACCTACAGTGGGTTTTCCTCAAATTTAATGAACTAGTTCTTACTTTTATTTTATTAACCGTGAAAAAAAATTTACACATGGAATAAATTTGATAAGAGGAGCAGCAGGAACGATAACTCTGGGTAAATAATGACCTGAAAACCCGTATCAACTCCTTCAAAATAAATCAATCTGCTAAGAAAGGGAGGGGGTCATTTTTCTACGGGGGGTCATTATTTTTCAGGTATGACACGCAAAATAATGATCCCTGGGTCTTCTTTCTACAAAATTATCCAATTTTTCTACGGCTAGGGGGTCATTTTTCGACGCCAAAAAATGACCCCCGGTCATTATTCTATGGGAGTCAAAATTTGCCTCTACACCGGCATGCTTTATGGAGCCTGTTGTTGTTGTTGGTATATATTCATAAAATTCGTTATATGTTATGTATTTGCTCTTCATTTATTATCAACACGAATAATTTATAGAAATTAAAAAATATAGTTTTTCTAAAGGTAAAATAAGCTCTTAATTCATGAAAATTCTACAAAAGTCCTTAACACTCGTGTGGCAGGGATGGAGACCTGACCAGACTATTGAAAGCCGCATTGCCGTGAGTTTAGCTATTTCAATAATTATTATTTAAAGGCACTGGGATGATATATTATTTAAAATATTTAGCTAAAATGTTTGTAGGGATATTAGTCCACATCTAGACGTTATTGTGCAAGTATGAAAATTAACCGGGATTCGAATTGACCTGCTACCTAACATGGCTACGTCAACAACCGAAATCATTTGAAGCTGGGAGTTTTCGGGTCGTATGGGGCTTTAATGAATATTTGAAGGTACGTTTGGACGTAAGTATTGTAGGAAAATATGTTAAGAATTTTTTTTTATATTAAAGAGGGTGTTGCACCGAAGCGGGAATTTTCCCTAACCGTAGCTCCGTGTCAGCAATCGTGACGTAGAACTGACCTTCATTCATATTTATACTCATTGCGTATTTGCCATTTAATAATTGTTGAATAAAATGTTTCTTCAACCGCGAATTTAGTCTTGAATCAGCCTTATGGAAATTTCCAGAACGAAGAAAGACAACGTCACACTAATCGCACATTCTCGGGCCTTTTCGGCAAGCCGAGAAGATACGATTGGTTTACAATATGATCAGCATAAAATTGTGTAGGTGTTCAGTTATACTTATAATAGTGTTTACTAGGCCCATATTTATCATTTTATGAAGATTTATAATTATTTTACTTATAGTATATATCTCATTGAACGAAGTATAAAACCCCCTTCCGAGACAAACGATCTGACACAAAGATGAATTTTTAAATACGATATCCATCTTATATTTTCGATGTTCTTATTTTTTCCCGTGATTATAGAATTCACTGATACAACTTTTTTGTAATACTTTATTCACAGTTACTGATATGTACAAACATGGATAAAAACAAAAAAAAATTATTCTCGTTGAACATGTTTTGGGATGATACAGATCTTGAAAGTAAGTAATAAGTCAAAAACTGTCCTATATGTCAGATATTGAATCACCCGGGACTTTCCTTGGAAGATTACTCCTTATATCTTAAACATTTTACCGAAATTAGGTTATACACTACCTGAAAATGTCCTAGAAATCAGGCCACCGTAAACAATATAGCAGATTTTCCGTTTGTCATTCACATAGTGTATTACGTTTTCGATTATTGCATTTGATTGATTGATTGTATCTTGCTTAATCATCATGGTGATCAAAAGATCCTAGAGCTTACGATTTGGTCTGTATCCTGTCTACGTTTTCCTATTAACTACGACCTTCACCTTTGACCTTGAACAAAATAGGAATCTTGCTCTCATTGTCGTAGTCAGATGTACCAAGTTGTTAGATCCTGGTGCTTACAACTCATTTTGTATTTTGCCTACGAAGTCCGAATAGACGGACGGGCGACGCCATACCATAATATGTCCCATCTAAAAATCATCCTGCCTGACACAAGGCTGAAAGTCTAGTGAAATATAAAGATAACATTCTCTCATTAACACGCTGTATACATAGTGAATCGCACATTACAGAATACATAACCAAGTTAACCAAGATCTTACATAACTAGAGATTGTTTTTTGAAAAACAAATGTCTCCACAGCTCCCCAAATTGGAAGTGCTCCAAATGAAATCTCCTCCTCTTAATGTACTCTATGGTATAGAGAAGAAAACGTATAGACATTATGAACCGATAAGCCACATAGGAGGAGTGTTCACAAACTATTTAAAACCCTCCACTCCGCAGATCCACTATAATTTTAAGGATAAGAATTGGATCCTCCTGTCCCTACAATATGCACATCTGCAAATGGCATTGACGCATTGTACAAAATTTCAAGTCTATCGGATAAGACATATAGGAAGAGAATCGTTCACGAGATATTTTAAATCCTCCACCCCTCTTAGATCCAACAAGTACTCTGCAGCTGGAATAAAAAATATGCTGGAGTTCCTCATTCACAATATTCTCGTGGTCTTTGGTGATCAGGTCTTCCAACAGTCTGCTGGAATCCCCATGGGCACAAATTGTGTTCCTTTGTTAGTTGACCTGTTTTTATATTCATATGAAGCAGAATTTATTCAAAAACGTCTACGTGAGAAGAAACAAATCTCTTGCTCTGGCCTTCAATTCGACATTTAGATACATCGACGATGTATTACCTATTTAAAATGATAATTTTCATTCATATGCCGATTCAATGTATCCCAGTCAACTCGAAATAAAGGACACCACAGACTCGTCCACTGCTACTTCATACTTGGATATTTTATTGAAAGTAGACTTTAACGGCAAACTGACAACTCAACTGTATGACAAACGGAATGATTCCAACTTCTCCATCGTCAACTTTCCATATTTATGTAGCAAACTTCCATTATCACCTGCATATGGGTGTTTAATTCTCTCAACTGATTCGATACGCAAGAGCTTGTTCTGCGTATGGTCAGTTTTTAAATCGTAACAGGCTACTGACAAATATGACTATGGTGCAGAGGTTCCAACAGTCTCGCTTAAAATCAGCATTTCGCAAATTCTATGGTCGTTATAACGATCTAGTTTGCCAATACAACCTACCATTGGGTCAAAAGCTGTCTGACGTGTTTCATACCGATTGTTAGGCCGTTCTTGACACACTGATTTTGATTACGGATACCTCCGTTTACCTGATCAAGATATATGGCCCAAGGCGGGTGTGACCGATCGACAGGGGATGATTACTCCTCCTAGACACCTGATCCCACCTCTGGTATATCC
>NC_079168.1:63736432-63791432 GCF_947568905.1 Ostrea edulis | reverse complement strand
AAACTGGCATGGGAGATGATAAATGCATATCGACACGGCCGCGAGCCTACATCTCGTGAATTCTAATTTGAACTTCACCATATGTTGAAATTGTCAGTTTTCAAAAAATATGCATATGGTGGTACCGCCCATTGGTGTATCTCCAGTTATTTTACACTTTTCTTAAAAGGAAAAACACAGCCATGATACAAGGGTTTTAGTGAAGTTTAGGAATCCATCCCATTCACTGGGATATAATGTGTCTAAAACTGAAGCATGGTTTTGAAGAATTTCGTCTTTTGAAAGAGCAGGTGGAGTACACATACGATTATCAAAAGTGGAATTAATGCCAAGTTCGTTTAAAATACAGTTGTAATAATGAGCCTTACAAACCGAGAAAATGTTGTACAAGCTAATTCAGTTGGAACCAAAACATATTCCTTATGAACCATATTCTTTTATCACTTCAGGTTTACTAAACACAAAAGGATAGATGGTTCATATATACATGTATAACCAATCAATCAATCTTTCACAAAATGATAATATCTGCACCGTTATTCGTATTTCGCAAAATGAACGTAACTTTGCGTATTTATTTTAAAAGCGAAATCAAAACAATAAACTTGCGCTTTGTTAGCACGGTATTCTCTGCGCTGATTCCGTTACGCAAAATACCAATATCCGTGTGGATATGAATACGGAAGAAACGTGACAAAGTTGAAATGTAAAGCTATACTTGCAATTCATTGTTGTTATTCAATTGTTCTCATTCTTTAAAACTATGAAAATGAAATTCCGTATATTAGTTTGGTTCTATATTGTTTTCACTTTTTTTCACTTGTATGGAGACGTTACCATTGCCGGAAATTATTGAAGGCAATTATTAAATTATCAAAACCAATTTGGATTGGTTCTAAGATTACTACTAAAGATACTTTTTGTAGTGATACTGGATTACAATGGACAACAGGACCATTCACAGTTTTAGGCATTACATATACTGTTAACCTTAAGAACATGGAAAAGCTTAATTTTTGATAACAGGGTTACAGCTATCCAGAAAGAAATAACCCAATGGTCAAAAAGAAATATTTCTCCCATAGGAAAAATTACAGTGGTGAAAAGTTTGTTTCTATCAAAATTTACGCACTTGTTCATTTCGCTTCCCAAACCAAGTTTACAGTGGATAAAGCAACTTATAAAAGCTTTTTACAAATTTATATGGGGGAACAAAATGGAGAAAATTTCTAGAAAAACACTAGAATTAGATTTTGAAAATGGTGGATGTAGAATGACCAATATAGAAACATTTATCAAGTCTCTCAAACTAACTTGGTTTAGGAGACTCTTTACAACTCATTCTACATGTAGCTGGATAAGCTTATTTTCTGAAATTACTGGTTGTAACATTACAAAATTGTGTCATTTTGGACCTGTTTACTGTAAACAAAAAGCAAATTCCACTAGAACTCTTTTTGGAAAGAAACTTTATTTTACTTCGTAGAATTTTTGGAAAGTTTTGAAATGAATGATTTTCATATTTTTTTGGAACCCCTGTGGTATAATGATAAAATAAAGATTCAAAATAAATACATATTTTGCAAGCAATTATATGACAAGGGGTTTCATATAATATCTGATTTATTAGATAAGCATGGTAACTTTATCAGCTACCAGAGTATCACAAATGACTACTCAATTCAAATTCCATTTACTACATATGAGGGATTAAAACAAGCTATTATGCACTCATGGCCTAATATCAAACTGCTTATACATGATACAACTTTTCAACCATATCAACCTGAATTCATTAAAATTCTATGCAAATACAAAAAAGGTTCAAGGAATATTTATGACTATTTAATATCAAAATCACAGCATCGACCTATTTGTGAAAACAAATGGAATAATGATTTAAATTTGCAATTAGATTTAAATTGGAAACATGTATATACAAACATCATATCTGTAACAAAAGATTCAGGACTGATATGGTTCAACTATAGAATCATTCATAGAATATTGGGTACTAACAAACTCCTACATATATCAAAAATTAAAAACTCTCCACTTTGTTCAATATGTGCACTAGAACCAGAAACAATTAAGCATATCTTTTTTTATTGTCCTTCTGTCTCTACACAATGGACAAAATTATCAGATTGGATTTTTCAAAAATCTGGTAAAAGAATGGGATTTAGTGTACAAACTGTTATTTTTGGTTTTCCAGAAAAAGAACACATGGTTTTAAACTTTATAATCCTCTTAGTAAAGAGATACATATTCCAATATTCAAGAAAGAATGTCAATATTGTTTTTGATGATGTTTTGAAATGTTTATATGATTACTACATTTTGGAAGAAAAACTTACAGAACAAATATTTTACAAAAAGAAATGGTCTAAATGGAAATGTCTTTTCAATTAATGATAACAGCATTTCTTCTTCTTTTTTTTAACAATAAGTACTAGAAATATACATGTACATGTAATTGTCTATATTGATTTCTTTAATCTGTATGAGAGTGTGAGTAAAAGGTGTATATGTATTTGTTGAAAATGATAAAAAAAAAAAAATATAAAAAAAATATCAAAACAAAAGTACGTACCATATACTAGTATCCTACTGAGTTTAGTAAACCAGAAGTGATAAAAGAATTAGATAGGTTACATGAGGAATATGTTTTGATTCCAGCTGACAAACTTGTAACAACATTGTCTTTGTAAGGCTCATTATTACAACTGTATTTTAAACGAACTTGGCATTAATACCACTTTTGGTAATCGTACTCCAATATAGCTGGCCTTTCAAAAGACGAAATTCTTCAAAACCATGCTTCAGTTTTAGACACATTTAATATCCCAGTCAATGGGTCGGATGACTATAAATTACTGTACCTATTCTGGATTCTTAAACTTCATAAAACTCCTTACAAAGATACATTGCTGGAGCAAATAAATGTTCTACTAAGTCCCTATATTTGCTCCTCACGAAAATATTAACAGCTGTGAAAGAGAAACTTCAAACTTGCTGTGCGACTACATATGCCAGAAGTGGTGTAAATCAAATGTGGATTCTAAAGACCCTTTAGTAAACTTGAAATCGCAAAGCCTTTCTCATATCAACAACATCAAAATATACAACTTTTCAACACTTTACACGCCGATTCCTCACAATAAATTAAAGACTAGACTTTTTGACATCATTGACAGTTGCTTCTTCAACAAAAATGGAAAACGGAAACATTCATATCTATTGATCAGTCATCCAAACAATTCCTTTGTTAAACACCACTCTGATTCAACGCACAAGTTCTCTGAAGTTGAAATTTAAAAAATCAGGTCTTCAAACAGTCTGTTGGAATTCCCATGGGCACAGATAGCTGACCTGTTTGTATATTCATATGAAGCAGAATATATTCTAAAACATCTACGTGGGAAGAAAAAATTTCTTGCTGTGGCCTTCAATTCAACATTTAGATAATAATGTAAAACTTATACGGTACCAATTTTGATGCACCAGATGCGCATTTCGACAAATAATGTCTCTTCAGTGATGCTCAACCGAAATGTTTGAAATCCGAAATAACTATGAAGTTTTAGAGCTAAATATAGCCAAAAACAGCGTGCCAAAAAAGTGGAACCAAATTCGTCCAAGGATAAGAGCTATGCATGAGGGAGATATATCTAAATAAAAGACACCACAGAGTCTCCCACTTCCGTTTCACACTTGATGACAAACAAGATGATTTCAGTTCTCCATCGTCAACTTTCCATATTTATGTAGCAATATTCCATTATCACCTCCATATAGTGTTTATATCTCTCAACTGATTCGATAGACAAGAGCTTGTTTTGCGTTTGGTCAGTTTTTAAATCAAGGGAAACTACTGACAAACAAGTTGATGGTACAGGGGTTTTAACAGTCTCGTTCAAAGTCAGAATTTCGCAAATTCTATGGTCGTTATAACGATCTATTTCGTCAATACAACCTCGCATTGGGTCAAATGCAGTCTGACGTGTTTCATACCGATTGTTAAGCCGATATAACAGGGGTTGCCTTGCTCCTCCTGGGCACCTGATCCCACCTTTGGTGTGTCCAGGGGTCCGTGTTTGCCCAACTATTGATTTTGTATTGCTTACAGGATTTATGAGATTGATCACTATTCGTCATCTTCACCTTTCATTGCAAACAATAGTTCCAAATTTTGAGACGAACCGTTTTAAATTATAATATGAATATGATAGAACGCTTCCACAGAACACTTAACTATGATAACTATGATAAATGGTTTTGTCAATGAGCACCACACCGATTGGGATGTCCACTCGGATGAAATGCCACCATAAGTTGAAGTCATACTCATACATGGGTCTGGGGGCTTGCAGAACGCAACCAAATTGTGCACACCAGGGTTGGTTTTTCCTCTTTTCAGAGGAAATCCTGATTTGCTCAATTTTCCAAAAAATGAAACACTCTGGATTTGAGTCGCAGAAAAAGATATTTTTCCAGGTAGGGTGAGGTGTTTTCCTGCCTTTTTGACCAGTTTTCCTTCGATTTCTGAGGAATTCAGTCACATCCCTGGCACACATTTGTAAGAAATAGAAGAGTGAATCAAGCGATGGTCAGACAAAAACATTACCGGGATAGAAAAGTGAAGTGGAATTATGTTGAAGATGGACAACAGGTGTATGTCTTTTTCCCTTGAAGAAAGTCAGACACACCACAAAAAGCATGCGTGAATGCAAATGGTGGTCACACGCGTTATTAACTTTGTTAATTCAAGTTTGAATACCAGCGTCTTTCAAGTGTGCTGAAATTGACATTATTCGACATTAACATTAATGGATTATGAAATGTTGTAACGAATACATTTGTTAACAGTATTACAAAAAATAAAATTTGTTCATTGTTATTTTTTATTATTTTTTCATATATTAAATAATGCAGTTTCTTTTTACCGTTAGTTTCAGTGCCAAAACTGTGAATTCAACACCAGTAATGGATAAATTGTAACCAGACATATTGAGAAGTGCCAGTCTGGTCTGAACCCGAATGAGAACCTAATGGAACCGGGAAGGAAAGATGAGATAATACGTGTTTTCTTTTGATAGAATGCATGTCAACCACAGACAAATACAACATAAGTTAGGAAAATCGCTGTAGCGAATTGTACCACGATAATCTAATAAATTCTAAGTTTAGAGTGTAAGAAACAGATGTTGAACTGGTTGGGAGTGTTTCTTGCACGATGGCGACTTTTGATATGATAGTACTTGTATGAAAGGTGAAGATAACGAACAGTGATCAATCTCATAACTCCTACAAGCAATACAAAATAGATAGTTGGGCAAACACGGACCCCTGGACACACCAGAGGTGGGATCAGGTGCCTAGGAGATGGTGTGTGGTGTTATTTAGGTATCACATTGGTAATTGGGGTATATTAATGAATGAAACGGGCACCTGATGTGCAAATTTGACATTTTTTTTATGGAGATTTAGTTGTATTCAAGGTGTCACACCGGTAATTGTAGTTCCATATATTTAAAGAAATGTTTTTCCTTGCGCGATTTTTCTCATTTCCTTTTCTTCTTTTCTCTTAAACCGTCGCGGTGGCCGAGAGGTTAGAGTGTTCGCCCCGGGTTCGAATCCCGGCCGCGACAGACTTAAGTCGTTAAAATAGGTAGTGACAGTTCCATCGCCAAACGCTCGGCATCAGGTGTGAAGGTCCTCGGAGATGACCTTTAAAACGGATGACCCGTGTCACAGTAGGTGTGGCACGCTAAAGAACCCTCACTGCTCAATGGCCGTAAGCGCCGAGCATAGGCCTAAATTTGAAGCTCTTCACTGGTCTTGGTGACGTCTCGATATGAGTGAAAAATTCTCGAGCGAGACGTTAAGCAAGATACAATCAATCAAATTTTTCTCTTAATTGTTGTACCCCTGGAAATTTTGTGTAATTTGTAGAAATAACCAAGTGTATGCAAAGGAACTATTTGCTGTTGATAGCTGAGGCTACTTCATGAGGTGCACTCCGGCTTTTTACATACATGTGAAAAACACGTGGATTTGAGGGTAGTTTTGTTTGCGGGTAATTTTTTTTTTTTTGAAAATGCCCCATAGGATGTTGTTTTTCTAGTGTCGGCAGACGAGAACGTTTCCGACTGCGTTATTCGGCATCAATTCTGTAAACTAAATTTTTATGATTTTTTTTTTTAGGTCACCTGAGTAAATTCGGGTGACCTATTGCAAATGGTTTTCGTCCGTCGTCAGTCGTGCGTTAACAATTGAACATTTTTAACTTCTTCTTAATAACTACCAATCCAATTCTTTTCAAATTTGGTATAAAATATCATTGGGACAAGGGGGACATAAATTGTAAATTTCAAGACTCCAGTACCCCTAGGGCTCTAAAGGTAAGGCAAAAACTGCCCAAAATTAACCAATTTTCAAAAATCCTCTTCTCAAGAACCAAACAGATGTAAGAAAAACTAAATGCATATTAATGTCGAGTAGGAAAGCCTCTACAAAAACTGTAAATTTCATGATCCCCGGGGTAGGGGTTCTGACCCCAGGGAGGGGCCAAACTTGTTATATAGTGTTTATGTGTAAAACACTTAAATAACATTTTTTTTAGTGCAATTGATACTAAATTGAAAGTAAACAGATATTTAAAAAGAACAGGTAGTCCTTTACCAAAATTGTAAATTTGGTGATCCCAGGGGTAGGGGTTTTGGTATCAGGGTGGGGGCTAAAATGTTCAGTTATTAGATGTGTGAACAATAGACATTTTTAACTTATTCTTGTTAACTTTTTCAAATTTGGTATGAAACATATTTGGAACAAAGGGAACATAACCTGTATATATCAGGATTCCTGCACCCCTGGGGCCTTAGGGGCAGGGCAAAAACTGCCCCAAAATGACCAGTTTTCAAAAATCATCTTCTCAAGAACCACACACATGCAAGAAAAACTAAATGCATAGTGATGTAGAGCAGGAAGGCCTTGACCCCAGGGTGGGGCCAAACTTAGTATATAGTATTTATGTGTAAGTTTGCTGTACTGTATACATCTAAATGCATACTTACGAATAGCAGAAAAAGATGTACAAAAAATGGTGAATTTCACAACCCAGGGTTATGTTTTTGAAATGAGTCCAAATTAGTCATATCTTTTGATTTTTTAATGTTAATACACAAAGCCTTTCATCAGTGTATGCACTTTTGAGGGTAATGAAGTTTTAAGAACACAAAGTTTTATACTTGTTGCTGAACAATAGAATTTAGCTTAGATATTCAGAACAGGAACTTTTTCTAGATTCCATAGCCCATGGAAGTAGTGATACTTTTCCACTAGTATTCAGGTGACCGATTAGGCCTGTGGGCCTCTTATTTTCCTCTGTAGTAATATATAGTGAAAATAATTACCGGTGTGATACCTTTAAACGATGTATTATTAATTACCAAAACGTGTCGGTATCTTTTTCAGAACGTGATTTTAAAATGGATCCATATTTTTATTTATTGTTTTAGGTTCCACAATTCGGAAGACAAGCCCTTGTGGTCACTAGTACTGTGTCCCCTATACGGCTGCAGTATAAGCGTTAGTACGAGATCAGCAGTCGTTGTCTGAGGGTGGTCATACCCATTGTTAGATATTGAAAATCATTTGGTTAATCCCTGATCTTTGTACGTTTATTGGATTTCCTCGATTTCAAAGTGATTATTAAAGCTGTATGGTCCGAATTACACTATTTTTTTCCATCTCATAAAAACGCTATTAAATCATCGCACGTATGTAGTTATGAGACTGTACGACATATCATAAATTTTGTCACCTGTTTTAACCCCAATAATTTGATTTTAAATCGATGTTTACAAATAACCGCGTCACTCTGCCATTTCAAGTGACAGTCACGTGACCAGTTCAAACTTACAGATCATCGGTGGTCTTATCTGTGTAATGCTGTGTATTTTGTTATAACAGTACCGTACTATAAGTTTAATAGAAATAAAAATATCAAATACCTCTTGGTAATTCGTTGTTTTACGCTCTTTCAGCCTTAAAACTAGACAGTTGCGTATGAGTTAATACATCATGTTGGGATTCCCCTGACGCGCGTGGGTCTATTTATAGACGTCTATTATGGGATGATTTATATGTAGCCACTATATTTACTTTCTAAATAATATTCGCACTGTTTTCTTTAAATGCAGATGTTTTCAAGCATGTAAATAAGGGAAAGTTAATAACTTTATAAAGTAATTAATATGCTTTAAAGTAATTATGTACAAAAAAATACATGGACATCGGGTCATACAGCTTTAACCTGGGTAAGGTTAGGCCATACCTGTATAAATTTAAGGGCAAGAATTTTAATGGCCTTCTAGCGTAAACGGAAATTCGTTACTTTAAAATACGGAGTTCCTGTGTCGAAGCAAGCGTTGGCACGTAAAGAGCCATCCCTGTTATATACGATCTTAAGTGCTAAGCTGTTGTACTTCACTAAAGTTGGTGACGTCTCAAGATGAGTGAAAATTCTGGACGGGGTGTTTAATAAACAAGCAAGTTCCGTTAGTCTATTCAATTCTTAAAAAAACGTATGCTCTCTCTCTCTCTCTCTCTCTCATGTAATTAGAGAACCTTAAAAAGACACCAATGGAAAGATAAACTTCAAAGAACATTTTATATCATGACCGGACATCAATAATCTTTTGATTAGAGAATCGTACTTGAAATCGATAACTTTATCTCGCTACAAATTACAATGCTGATACTTTCTGATGAAATATCACGACTGTCCATTAACTCCAGCGGAAATTCTGATGCAATATTTTGTTTTAGTAACGGGTCAGATTCACATTTATACAATCTTATAGTGATATGATAATTTTGTTGACATAAAAACGATATTCATCGAACCATACCGACCTCATCGTAAGAACAGGAAGTTAGGTCCAGTGATTATTCCCAAGTGCATATCGATCTAACATTCTATTTCATCTTTCTACACAGTTATATTGTCCTTTAGCAAGATACGATACGCCATGATGGCCTCGGAGGAACACACGCGGAATCATTTTGTCCAACAGGAACTACAATGGCTATTAAATATAACATTAACCCTACGATTCAGCAAAATCAGCTCAATGGGGAGATAAGTCGCTCACCGTAGACACTATAATGCATACACAGTATCTTTTGACATTCTTGTTTAACGTCCTATTACTAGATTTTTTTTCACTATTAAATGACGAAACCAGTCTACATAATGCAGGTGAAGTATCGCGGGCAAAAACATGACGCTCAAGGCTCTAGTTAGCAGTGAGGGTTCTTTAACGCGCCAAAGTCACAGGCACCTGAAGAATGGATAATTACTACACCCCCCCCCCCTTTTTCGATAATTTTTTTTGGTGGCAATAATTTTTCTGAAATGTCTATTTCATCCCTCTTTCGATTTATGTAATTGTTTCACTGTTTTTGAAAGCTTTAGAGATTGGCCTTCTACCGGTATAATAAAATACACAAGGTATGAAACAAAAATTTGTAAACAAACAGGGGGTCCCCGGTTCGGGGCACATTTTCCAAGTAATACAGCGTTACCTAAGGAATTCTGGCAAGCGGCATGCCAGGGAGATGTCATACTACAAGTATCTTCAACTCAAAACCCATCTCATCTCTTTTTATTTGTCACAATCTTGCGTGCATTGATCGGACAGGGCTTCTCCCCTTCCACTGGCAGCCAAAAAGGAGGCTAGAGATACTACAGTGCATATTGATATACACATCACTTATTGATTGTATATACATTTAGATCTAGATTTTCAACACGACTGAGATGGGAACATTTATAAAATTGGGGGGGGGGGGTATAAAAATATATCTTTGACAAGCCTACCTCTCCCCCCAACTTTAGGGTCTAGTGTAGAGCTGCCGCCAAAAGGTATTTGTTTCGTCTCGGACTAGAATGACGCTCTGTCACTGGCTGAAACGCGTTACGTGACAGCCGTCTTTTCTTTAGACGGCGAGTAACAAAATTTAGACGGCAATATGGCGGCCGTTGTGTCTTCTTATATATCCCTGTGAACTCAAAAGACACCACAGAGTCGTCCACTTTTGCTTCATACTAAGATTTATATTTTATTCAAAGCAGATATTAAGGGCTAACTAACAACTCAACTTTATGACAAAAGGGATGAGTTAAGCTTCTCCGTCGTCAACTTCCCATATTTATGTAGCAACATTCCATTATCACCTACATATGGTGTTTATATATCTCTCAACTGATTTGATACGCAAGAGCTTGTTCTGCGTATGTTCAGAGACAGCCTACAGACAAAAAAGTTGATGGTGCAGGGGTTTCAACAGTCTTGTTTTAAGTCAGCATTTTGGCAAATGTTATGGTCGTTATAATGATTTATGTTGCCAATAGAACCTATCGTTTGTTCAAATGCTATCTGACGTGTTTCATACCAATTGTTAGACCGTTCTTGGCACACAGGTTTTACGGAAAATACGGATGTATATTTAATTACTGTTATAAAATTTAGAAATTCATTTCAAAATTAAGGATTATCTCCCTCATGCATAGCTCTTATCCTTGGACGCATTTGGCTCCACTTGTTTAGCACGCTGTTTTTGGCTATATTTAGATCTAAAACTTCATAGTTATTTCGGATTTCAAACATTTCGGTTCAGCATCACTGAAGAGACATTATTTGTCGAAATGCGCATCTGGTGCATCAAAATTGGTACCGTATAAGTTTTACATTTTAACTACAGATAACTCCGTTTACCTGATCAAGATATAGGGCTCACGGCGGGTGTGACCGGTCGACAGGGGATACTTACTCCTCCTAGGCACCTGATCCCACCTCTGGTGTGTCCATGGGTCCGTGTTTGCTCAACTCTTTATTTTGTATTGCTTATAGGAGTTGTGAGATCAATCACTGTTCGTTACCTTCACCTTTCATGCCGAATTAAAACGAAGCTCTTGAAACCCCTGTAACATAAACTTATTGCCCTATAGACAACACTGGTTTATATGATTAATTGATCATACGCAGAACATGTTCTCGCGTAACGAATTAGTTGGGAGACATAAATTTTTATAACATATGCATGTGATAATAGAATATTGCTACATTAATATGGGAAGTTCACGATAGAGAAGATGAAACCATCCCTGTTCGTCTTCAATTTGAGGTATTTGTCGCTAACGTCTATGTTCAATAAAATATCCAGATATGGAGCAGAAATGGAAGACTATGGTGTCTTTTACTTCGAGTTTCCTCAGCTCTATCAAATCGACACATTCATGTCTTCAGAATTTAATCCGGGGATCCGGGTTAGAATAGGTCCTGAATATCCTTTGCTTGTCGTAGAAGGCGACTATATGGGGCGGTCCTTCGGATGAGACCGCAAAAACCTATTCTTTGTGTCACAGCAAGATACCTGCTCAAAGGTCATGAGCGCCGAGCACAAGCCTGAGTTTTTCGGCCTTCACCGATAATGTTGACGTCCCCCTTATTCTCGAGAGATGCGTTAAACAAGATACAATCAATCAATCGTCTCCATTTGAGTGAAAAATTCTTCAGCGAGGCGTTGAAAAACGACCAACCTACCAGTTGCTTTATTTAGATGAAAAGAGCTGTCACTAAATTTTCTGTCATCTGAAATGAATTATTTAAATAAAAAAATCCAAGTCATTAAGACGGTTTTTCAACAGGATTTAACTTCCGAATCTTTTTCTTGGGATCTAACGATACTTCAACGAAATTTTAATAATTGATTAAAGAAGCATTTATTGCATATTCTCTAACGTCCCTCTCGAGAATTATTCAAGCATTTCAAAACTCAAATTTACTTATTTTATGTTATTTGAGGGGATATGGAAAATTTATAATTAGCAGATAATAGTTTTGCTGTATCAAAGCCTTGGGTGGTTTTTTTCTTTTCTTTCTAGCATTCTCTTTGTATTCAATGTATAAATGATTTAATTCAAGATAATCGATTATTTTTAGGCAATGGTGAAAGTGTAGAAATGACTAGTAAATGTTTAGAAGGCGAACGTTTTGCATTTCAAACGTTAGGCCCATGGGGATCCGGGTTAGAATAAGTCCTCAGAACATCTCGCTTGTCGTAATAGGCGACTAAATGGGGCGGTCCTTCGCATGAGACCGCAAACACCGAGGTCCCCTGTCACAGCAGGTGTGGCACAATAAAGAACCCTTCCTGCTCCAAGACCGTAAGCGCCGAGCATCGGTTTTTGCGGTCTCATCCGAAGGACCGC
Organism: Ostrea edulis; assembly: GCF_947568905.1. Classification (NCBI taxonomy): domain Eukaryota; kingdom Metazoa; phylum Mollusca; class Bivalvia; order Ostreida; family Ostreidae; genus Ostrea; species Ostrea edulis. The sequence goes on along the minus strand of NC_079168.1, from coordinate 63,779,152 downwards.
CCCATATAGTCGCCTCTTACGAAAAGCAAGTGGGTACTGAGGACCTATTCTAACCCGGACCCCCACGGGATCAACTAATTTCTTTTTAGGAAGACATATTTATTATAGATATTTAAAATGTCGAGAGCTTGTGACTTGTGTATATATATGAATGTCGACACTTCTTTAAGAATGTCCACACTTGGTTCCGGATTGAGATCGCCAGATTCACAAAGACCATCAGACGACCCAGGATCATCTCACTAGGGAGCAGGAGTTTAATTTCTCATCTCCTATTTCTCTTAAAGAGTCATTGTCTGGACTTTGAAGATCTAATTGGCTGTCAAGTGAGGATGATTTGAGTTTGTTCCTATAATAGGGTGGTCAGGGACATGCTCAGTATCATTGGTAATTGAAGGGTAGTAATGTTCATGGATTTGTACGTTTTCCTTACAATGATGAATACAGTCTGGATCATCCCGACGTTTGTGTATACGCCGATTACCCTGTTGAACATTAGACTAAGTATCACTGTAATGATCCCCTTTGATAAAGCATTGAGCTTAATACACCTTCGTCTGTCATTATCCAACATTAATTCAAGGTAAAATATCCCTTGGATAACACAAATAATCTAATTTGAATAAAGAGTTGTCTTGGTAACGATTCGTTTCTAAATCAGTGTTCATTTCGTGAGGAATGGAAATACAAATCAAAATTGATTCGTGGGATCATAGTATTATGTGTTTTATATTATTTTGGATTTAAATCACTTTAGGATAGACTATGAGCTCTTAAAACGTCTCAAATTAATACCATGTCTGTTCCTAATGTTTGCGCAACAACTTGCAGGTTTTACAAATTCATCATCGTAAATAAATTCTTGAAGTTAGATTACCAATTTCAGATTGCCACTTGAATTGTACAAGAACCAGAGATTTCAGTCTTAGTATATGCTTCCAAACAATTTTAGCTATATGCAGCCGGTTTCAGATATGTTCCTTTGTTAGCTGACCTGTTTTTATATTCATATGAAGCAGAATTTATTCAAAAACTTCTACGTGAGAAGAAAAAATCTCTCGCTGTGACCTTCAATTCGACTTTTAGATATATCGATGACGTTTTGTCTATTAACAATGATAGCTTTCATTCATATGTCGATTTGATATATCCCTGTGAGCTCGAAATAAAGGACACCACAGAGTCGTCCACTTCTGCTTCATAGATATTTTATTGACGAATTTGGCTCCACTTTTTTGGCACGCTGTTTTTGGCTATATTTAGCTCTAAAACTTCATAGTTATTTCGGATTTCAAACATTTCGGTTGAGCATCACTGAAGAGACATTATTTGTCGAAATGCGCATCTGGTGCATCAAAATTGGTACCGTATAAGTTTTACATTGAAAGTAGACATTAACGGCAAACTGACAACTCAACTGTATGACAAACGGGATGATTTCAGCTTCTCCATCGTCAACTTCCCACATTTATGTAGCAATATTCCATTATCACCTGCCTATGGTGTTTATATATCTCAACTGATTCGATATGCAAGAGCTTGTTCTGGGTATAGTCAGTTTTTAAATCGAGGTAAGCTACTGACAAACAAGTTGATGGTACAGGGATTTCAACAGTCTCGATTGAAGTCAGCATTTCGCAAATTCTATGGTCGTTATAACGATCTAGTTCGTCAATACAACCTCGCATTGGGTCAAATGCTGTCTGACGTGTTTCATACCGATTGTTAAGCCGTTCTTGGCACACAGATTTGACTGCGGATAACTCCGTTTACCTGATCAGGATATGGGGCTCACTGCGGGTGTGACCGGTCAACATGGGATGCTTACTCCTCCTACGCACCTGATCCCACCTCTGGTGTGTCCAGGGGTCCGTGTTTGCCCAACTATCTATTTTGTATTGCTTGTAGGAGTTATGAGATTGATCACTGTTCGTTATCTTCACCTTGCATATGCATGTAATATGTTAAAGAGTGTAAGGAAAATTTTAGGACTTAATGCTTTTGACCACATGATTTAGTTGCAGTTAGGAGATTGAACCCTTGACCTAGGAGGAACAAACTTAATTATTTCTAATATACACTCTCTTTAATTGTTTGGTATTCAAGAGACTATTAGACGATTTTCACTCTTAACTGAGAATCGTAGCACCGGGGGTCATTCATTGTCACAATTTACATGTATTCAGTTTGCTTCTCTCTTTTTTCAGGAGTCAAGAAGACGAACGCCGCGGTGGTCTAGAGGTTAAAGCGTTCGCCCCGCATGCGGAAGGCCGGGGTTCGAATTCCGGCCGCGACAGACCTACGTCGTTAAAACAGGTAGTGCCAGTTCCATCGCCAAACGCTCGGATTATATGTCACGGGTCTAAAAACGGATGTCCCGTGTTACTATAGGTTGATTGATTGAATATTGTTTAACGTCCCTCTCGAGAATATTTCACTCATATGGAGACTTCACCACTGCCGGTGAAGGGCTGCAAAATTTAGGCCTATGCTCGGTCCTTATGGCCATTGAGCAGGGAGGGATCTTTGTCGTGCCACATCTGCTGTGACACGGGACCTCGGTTTTTGCGGTCTCATCCGAAGGACCGCCCCATTTAGTCGCCTCTTACGACAAGCAAGGGGGTACTGAGGATCTATTCTAAACCGGATCGCGGCTCGCTAAAGAACCCTCACTGCTCAATGGCCATAAGCGCCGAGTATAGGCCTAAATTTGAAGCCCAGCCCTTCACCGGTCTTGGTGACGTCTCCATGTGAGTGAAAAATTCTCGAGAGAGTCGTTAAGCAATATACAATCGCTCAAGAGTCAAGAAATCTATGGAATTATGAATTTTCACTAATATCATTGTGAAGCTAATTTACACCTCCGTGGCCGAGTAGTTAGAGTATCGTGCTCAAAATCACACGGCCTCTCACCTCTGGTCGGCGCGGGTTCGAATCCCGCTCGCGCCGCAAGTGAGAAAGTTTCCCAGTTTACTTTCGGAAGGTCGGTGATTTCTTCACATTGTATCTGGGTTCTCTCTTCCACCAATATAAACTGGGCGCCACCATATATAACTGAAAAATTGTTGAGTGTGACGGAAACGGCAAAACAAAAAAACAAAAAACATACACCTTTGATTGATTGGTTTAATAACGTCCCTCTCGAAAATCTTACACTCAGATGGAGACGTCACCATTGCCGGTGAAGGGCTGTAAAATTTAGGCCTATGCTCGGCGCCTACGTCCTTTGAGCAGGGAGAGATCTTTATCGTGCCACACCTGCTGTGACACGGGACGTCGGTTTTTGCGGTTCATCCGAAGGACCGCCCTGTTTAGTCGCCTCTTACGACGGCATATATGTGATCATTATGGACTATTTGATATTTTGCTAAAATAAATATATTCTTATCATTAACACAGGTCGCGGTAACTCATTTGTAGAGCGTTCGCTTTGTACGTAGCCTAACCAGGAAGTCACGAGTTCGAACTCCACTCGTATTAAGGCGGCGCGTCAAACTTCGCCAAACGCTTAGAGTCTTTCGGATATGAACCTGTATCGCGGCAGGCGGTGGCACGTTAAAGAAACCTCACTGCTACGTCCTGAGCCCTACGCATAGGTCTAAATTTGTGGCACTTCATATACTGCTAGTGACGTCTAAATATAAGTGAAAAAATTTCGATGGGGCGTAAAACAAACAAATTGCCCTAGTACCAGAAACCCTGCCCCCAGACCCCCTGCTTGCATTTTGTTAATCCTAGTGCAAACTATTTCACAATTTTTATAATGATTTTTGAGTATTCATGGATATATGTCAAACAAAATAGTAATTTTACACCCAATGCACTTTTGAAAAGAATGCTTCTTTGGTGAATCAAATCACTGTATAGTTAACATTTGATGATAAACATTTTCAGGGAAATTGTGAAAATCATTTGTAGGGTAAAATCCACCAAATGAAAGACTTACACGATTGTAAAAACAACAAATTATAATATCAAAATCTGAAAGTCCTCGTTATGACTTGAAAAAATCCAAATTTAAGTGAAATATTCCCAATGGGACATCAAACAAACCAATCGCCCTAGTACCAGAAACCCTGACCCATTGTACAATTCTGTTAGATTGATTGAATATTGTTTTACGTCCCTCTCGAGAATTTTTCATTCCTATGGAGACGTAACCATTGCCGGTGAAGGGCTGCAAAATTTAGGCCTATGTTCGGCGCTGATGGCCTTTGAACAGAGGGATGTTTATCGTGCCACACCTGCTGTGACACGGGGCCTCGGCTTTTGCGGTCTCATCCGAAGGACCACTCTATTTAGTCACCTTTTAAGACAAGCAAGGGGGTACTGAGGACCTATTCTAACCCGGATCCCCACAGGGGCAATTTTGTTAGAGGTAGGTAACCAAGCTTGTGACTATGCACACAGTTTGTCTGCAAACTTCTCACGCGTGTGTAGCATAAATATTGGTATATATCATCATTGTGATGGGACTTTTGTCGTAATCTATATCCAATCTGGGATTAATTTGATGATATGAGCACAATGGGGAAGAAGTTCATGTTAATTGCATTATAGGTCACCTTCCTAATTTACAAATATAATCCAAATTTATCCCAGTTGAAATCAAAGATATTGTTTTGTTTTTTAATTATGTATGCTGAACAAGGTTTACAAGATATGTTGAATTGTTTACAAGATTATACCTGATTGTGGAATATAAAGGTTTATGTGGATAAAACAAAGATAGTTGTTTTTAGAAAAGGTAGGAAATTAAAAAATAATTATTGTTGGAAGTATAACACGTTGGTTAGTATTGTTGGAAATTTTAATTATTTGGGTATAACATTAAATTTTGATGGAAAATTTCACAAAACACAAAATATTTTAGCAGCGGAATGTAGAAAAGGTTTAAGTGTCCTGTTAACCAAACTGAAAAATTTGCATGTAAATGTAAGTACACAGTTGTCATTGTTTGATACGTATATAGGAAATCTAGCAAATTATGGTTGTGAAGTTTGGAAAACAAAGATTTGGAAAATGTTCATTTGAATTTTTGTAAAAAGGTTTTATGTGTCAAGAAGTCTACTATGTCTATGATGGTCTACAGTGAATTAGGACGGACACCTCTACATGTGCTAAGAAAGTATAGAATATTGAAATATTGGTTAAAACTATAGAAGACAAATAATTGTATATTAAAGAGTATTTATCAGGATATGTTAGATGTTTGTCACTCAAATTATTTTACTTGTTGATTGACATATGTAAGAAATTTATTATATTCTTTAGGATTTGGATATGTATGGAATTGTACTTATGATATAAATGAAAACAAAATTTTATCTGAAGTAAAACAAAGACTACAAGATTTGTTTATAAAAGAAACTAATAGTGTTTTTGAGACGTCACCAAAATGTAACTTATATAAATATGTTAATGAAGGTTTTACATTACAATTGTATCTTACAAATCTGTTCCAATATGCATGTTCAAAATATTAATAAATACCGATTATCCTCACATAGATTAGAAATTGAACAAGGTAGATTTAGCAATATTCCAAGAAACAAAAGAAAATGTAAATTATGTTCAAAGAGTATTGAAGATGAATATCATTTTATATTAGTATGTCCTTTTTATAATGATTATAGAAAACAGTATTTAAAGAAATATTATGAGATTGATCATTGTTCGTTATCTTCACCTTGCCTTATTATAAACACCCCTCCACTTTCAAGCTTGTCCAACTATTATCAACTGGAAATGTTACGGAATTATATAAACTTGGTAAATACCTATATAAATGTTCATCTATTAGATCTCAGTTATTATAAGATTATCCTCAGTATCTATCCTGTCCATGTACAGCAGTATGATATATTATGTTCTGTTACTATTTCATTGTATTATTTGTTGTATATACTTTATTCCTATGAACTGTATGGTTCTTGGTCAATATACAATACAAATCCTTAACTACCGCTTTACACACACCGGGTTCTACAAATGGTCCTCAAACCGTGTGTATATAATGTACACAATTAGTGCTTATGTCACTGAAATTGGCGAAAAATATCAAGTGCATATTGTTTCATTTTAAATAACTAATGCCAGCAATTCGAATTCATCCCTAAGGGAAACGAAAACTTGGATCGGCAATTACTATATAGCGATTCAACAGCCAGCGATGTAAATACAATACACTGTCCATTGCTCGACAATACACTCGTACTTCGAAAATTAATCGTGTCGACTGTAATGACGATTTTCACGAAAACACACGGATCTTTAACGGGATCCCGGAGTTGCTTCAGTGAACCAAGCAATTTCTATCAGTATACGTTAAACAGCGAAGGGAAGTTTACATTTAAAAATCAGTCGCTCTAATTTCAAGTTGTGACTTTTCGCATTATGGAATATATTTTCAATGGGATTTTCTTTTTGTCCGTGTATTTATCTTTCTGTGCAGGTAGGTTTAAAATCATACTAAATGTGTAGTAATTAAGTTATTTTTTTCGGTTTCGTTCAATAAGATTTTCTTCTAAATGTGCAATTCGCAAACAACGACAATCATCATATCATACATTTGTAATTTAAAGTTTATTAAGGTATCTATATTTGTTTGGTTTTATTTTTTCATATCTCGTGTTATTTGGGTATTTAAGCTATCGTGAAAAGTATATGTCAAGTGGTCCAAACTTTCATAGGGAGAATATGCTTTTTAACTATACGTATTTCATCTTACCATGCTCAAACAATTCGATAATTTCGAGCACTTAGGGAGTGACTATTTAAACCATCTCACCAATATAATGGACATGGTCATCTTTCTTTTTCTATTTACTTTGTAATTCCGGTGGGTTTTAAATATCGGAATTGCTCAATCTTTTTGTTTGATTATCTCCTTGTCCTTAAATTTATTTACCAACCTGAGATGTAGTTAATTCTGACTTTAGCTATTGAATGACATTATAAACTCTGATAACACTAAATAACTCTCAGCAATCATTAGTCATCAATCACAATGAAGATTTCCGAGTGCAGTTCAGTTTATTTCACTCAAACCCAAGAGTTAAGGTTGGGGGGGTACCCAAGAGAGATGAAATTGCAATGTTGAAAATAATTATCTTCCGAGTATCTATATATCGACAGGTCAGGCTCGGTGATTTCCTGATTAAACTAATGACTGTGTAATGAAGTAATGTTCCCCAAGTACTCAACGTGTTCAAACTTTATGTCAACAAAGTGTACACTTATTTTTATAAACATTTGAAGGTTTAAAAAAAAATGCTCTACTTTTAAACAGTGTCGATTTGCAAAGCATGTGTTGAATGTTATCAAGCATTAAAAGTACTACAGCCAGCAGACTCTGAAACCCACGTCCTCTAGATGTACTGAAGCTATCTACCATATATATTGATTATAATCATCCGATCATGTTCTTGTGACATTCGTACACTGTCAAAATGATTCAAAATTTACGTGCCTCTCTCTCTCTCTCCAATAAAATGCGATCAATCCACAGACACCGCGTTCGCACTTCCCAGGTTTTATCAGTTTAACAAAAGCTTTGATATCATCTCCGCCAGGTATTCGACATAGTTCGCGCATCATCGCCTGCAATAAGTGACGCTGTTCCGTGTTACAACCCCTTACAGCTCTATCGCCTACGTACCCCCGTCTCTTGTGACCGAGATTTTTACACAGAAGTACCAAGGCTGAGGGCGGCTTTTAGATATATTTGCTTGCCCCGGTTTTTTCTCACTCCACAACATAATTCAGCGATGAACAATTAATTAATAATGATGCAAATTAACTTGCCCGATTATTTGTTTTTCCTTGATATTCAGTTCTGTTGAATGCCTAATTGATTGTGTTCTTTCGGACTTATCCGACATCATAAAGAGTAAGAAACGAATTGAACAGAATAAGAACACCATTTCGATGTAAAACTTATACGGTACCAATTTTGATGCACCAGATGCGCATTTCGACAAATAATGTCTCTTCAGTGATACTCAAGCCGAAAGTTTGGAAATCCGAAATAACAGTAAACTTGTAAGAACTAAAAGGAAAAACAGAGTGCCAGACTGGAGTCAAATTCGTCTAAGGATCAGAGCTATGCATGAAGGAGATAATCCTTAATTTTGAAATGAATTTCTAAATTTTATCACAGCAGTTAAATATATATCCGTATTTTCAAGCTAGTAATGAGATTCGATTGAAGAAAACAAACATGTAGACGGTATATATTCGGTATTTTCCAGGTGTCACATTAAGCCTGGTAGTTTTAAAATGTCTTGAAATTCATGCAACGATATACCCCCCTAATGAAGTCATTGTGGGTAGGCGATCGTTGTTGGTAGCGCGTTCATCCAAGGCTCCGAAACAGTCCTCGATGTGAAATCCCATCCGGGATGTGAAATTCCACACTGATTTACACAATAAAATGATAAGTTTGATTAGTCATTATACGAACATAAAATGCTCTATTCGTGTTTCTTTTTAGAATAGGTAACATCAAATTGGAGGTATTCAGAACTGTGATATAATATGGTAATGAGTGAGAGAAGAAGCTAGGTGATAAAGTCATTATGAACAAATTTAGTAGTCCATATCATGTTCATCTCGAATCAGTTTCACCATATGACATTTCAAGTTCTTTGGAAGGTTATGAAAATACAGATTTTGCTCATTTTTGGCCATAAATTGACGCATAGATTGATTCAGGAAATATAGAGTGCATACTCCGGTCCCTATTTCTCGAACTTACGTCTTTACAACTTTCGTACAGTACATAGGCTAAAGTGTGTACGTGTTATTTAAAGCAAAATATCTTAATTTTAAAATATTTCCCATTTTCATCTGAAACACTCAAATTGCTCACATCTGTGACTATCTTAAATCTTGTATCTTTTATATAAACAAAACTAGTGGTTTATTAAAGTTACTATATATAATGTGGTGATCCTATATATACGTGGTTTGTGTCAACACCAAAAGTTTGATATTCATTGGAATATATATGCCTTGGGGTCGAAATCTCTTCTTCAGAAATTCAGCTTCCTTATAGCTATCAGTATACTTTGCCAAATCCCCAAATAAGTCAAATGCTTTTGTTTGTCTGTTTTACATCCCTTGTAGAATTTTTAAACGTATTGAGACGTCACCAGCTGTGGATGAAGTACCACAAAGGTTGATCTGTGCGAAGCTCTCGGGGTAGTGAGGACTCTTTAACGTGCCAACGCTAGCCGTGATGCGGGAACTCCGTTTTTAAGACCCGTGGTACCGAGCGTTTGGAGAAGGAGTAATCACTACCTACATGACCTGTGTTTACATCTAAAGTAGGTTCGACGTGGCCATGGCGAGGCTCTAACTCATACACCCCTGGTTACGAACAGCGAACGCTGTAACCACTGAGCGACCTGGCCAGTTCTCTTAATGCAATATTGATTTTGAAATGTTTCCAGGGATAAAAAATTAATCATTTAATTAATAAATAATGAACAGATTTTATATCTTTCCATACTAAGAATAAAGCACACCTATAATTCTGTTATTATACCACAGTGGTTGGTATTCATGGGCTTGCCAAGTTTCAGTATCATAATTGTCTTGATTTTCCTTGCAAGTTACCATACAACTTTCCAACATCCATTTTGTATGTATTTTTATGTGTTAATGTAATCTGATCCAAAATTTTTAAAATACTTCATTTTTCACTTGGAGTTTGTTCCTAATTGTTTTTCTTAACCATGTTTTTTTAATCCCTTGTAACAATTCAAATTTACCATTCTTAGTCCACCACATGGCATAGTCTTGTGTGACGATATTCCTTTTGAACTTATCGATATTTGACTGACATTAATATATTGTTAGTTCTTTTAATGCGTTACAAGGACTGGGTAGAGGAAATAAATAGATGATTAAGTTATGAAATCGGAAATGATTTTACAAGTGTGGTTTCCAACTAGTGTGGGGTTTCTTTCTTTTTATGTCATATTTTTATTTATTATTTATATGAAAGGCGATATGACAAAATACTAGTAACATCACAGTGAATTCTTAAGATTACTTAAAATTTCATATGAAAACGATAGTCTCTCTTTATGATAATTTTACTACCATCTATTCAATTTGAATCCTTAATGTTAAGCCCAGGCATTTTGTAGAATTCATCAATTTTCCATTATTATTTATAATCTTTTAACAACATTTCCGAACCATTAAGGATTACGTTGGCATGTTGCGACATAACACACTGAAATAAATTTTATTTAAATACCTTGATTTTTTGTCCCCCACCGCAACGCGGAAGGGGACATAGAAATACCGGTGTCCGTCCGTCCGTCCCACTTCATTTTGTAGACGCAACTCCTCAGAAACCGCTCAACAGATTTTGTTCATATTTTGTAGGATTGTTAGTCACAATGTGTAGTTGATCATATTTCGTTGCCATTTTGATTCGACAGTTTTGACAGGAGTTATGGGACTTTATTGAATTTGTACATGCTACACTATAGGAACACTTTGTGGACGCAACTCCTCCGAAACCGCTCAATAGATTTTGTTCATATTTTGTGGGATTGTTAGTCACCATGTGTAGTTGGTCATATTGCGCCGTCATTTTGATTCGACAATTTTTACAGGAGTTATGAAACTTTGTTGAATTTGTATATGCTACACTATAGAAACACTTTGTGGACGCAACTCCTCCGAAACCGCTCACCGGATTTCATTCAAATTTTGTAGGATTGTTAGTCACCATATGTAGTTGATCATATTGCGCCGCCATTTTGATTCGACAAATTTTACAGGAGTTATGGGACTTTTGTGTTTCAACTTTTTTTGCGGCGGTGGGGGACATGGCTACGTGTAGCAATCTTGTTTTCCATCATTATTTTGATAGATAATATTTCTACGCATGAAAGAATATGTAGGGCGAGATTGGACCTCCTTGTCAACATCCCTATCCAAACCTTAAAAGATTGAACAGGATATCTGCTGAGATACAAAAGAAACAGTATTATTTTGAAATGTTTCAAAAAACCCACTGTCAAATGGATGCGATAAAATAGGCATACATGTATTTAAATATTTCAACGATAAATTTTCATGAGACTGAAAAAATCAAAATTCTTTTTAAAATCGATAATTATTGGCAGTTTAAATTTTATGGGTTAGGAAGAATCGTATCACAACAACACATTTAAATCTCTAGCTTCATTTAATTAGGAAAGTGTCAAACCATTACTGCTCCCCGGGGAAGGTTTCCGGTAATTGTTACCCATCAGCGACAGATTTATGTCCAATATCTAGTTTACAAAAAAAAAAAAAATGTTGCAGGCACTAGTATCTATACATCTCCCTTAAATCATGTAATGCTCACTGAAGTTGTCACAAATGAAATAGTTTAGCGATCTGCAAAACAGATAAATTACCCGGGGATACTGTGACAATAATACAACTGCGCTTATTAATAGAGCATAGCTTCCATAGGGTAACTTATTATGATTACTGTTTTGAATGACAAATCAGTGTGAATAATTACGTAAATGTCTTTGGTTAAAATGTGTCATCTAAAATTAAAATTTGCGACTATGCAGAATTAAGATGCCTTATATTACAAAATTAATATTTCACTGGTTTGTTTGTTTACATAAAAAGACTCGAGTCTTTGTTTACAAAACACAGATTTAAGGCTAAAATATTTCTTTTATTCTTGCATTCAGAAGGTCAAACTTTTGGTTGTCTGCATTAAATGAGTTACATTTTCAATGTTTAACATCAAAAATGCAAAATATCTTTTTCAAAAATCGTGAACCAGTCCCTTTAACATGATGTCTGTGAATATAGCACTCGTGCAAGAAGTTGAACATTACCCCGTCTACGACGAAAAGGCCTCGACTACTATAATTATGTCGTCCGTCCGTGAAAGAACTTTATCCTGATCCATGACTTTGTGTCTTTGAATTGGTTTATTCTGTATTCGAATTTTTTTTAAAACGTTTGAAACAATGGAGTAACTTTTATATTCATCAGTTCAAATCTTGAATAAAAATAACTGAAATGGCAAAATGATTACAGTCCATTTAAATAAAAAGCGTTCTTTGTTCCTTCGTCGATGTTTTTGGTTTCTTGGTTCATTCGTTTAAAAAAGATATTCACGTATACAGTTCGTTTTCCAAAAGACCAGTCGTATTGTCGGGTTTTATTACCATGCTGGGACAGTATCGAAAGCTGATCTTGCGATATTTTTTTAGAGGGGGATTTAGTCATATAATTAGTCTGCGGTGTATCATCCCCGATTTATTCCGTTAAACACACCATTGAATAAATGAGTCTGTGCATGTATATATATTTGAGATGATTGAAAGTCATTTTATAACTCCATCATTTAGATATCAACTTACCTCTATATTAAACTTTTTTTTTCTTGCGAGAGTGTCGTAAAGGGATGGTTGTACATCTTCCATACAATTTGTGTAACCAAGTAAACATTTATTTAATGTATTTTAATCAACGACAAGAAAGAAACGCTACCATCATAGCACTAACCGCATCATTACCTGTGTTGATATGGGGAAATCCCGAAACAACAAGGCGACTTTCGTTCACCTTCATCAGATCTTCAGAAATCAATCGGTTACATAATGAAAGCTGCGGTTGTAGAAAAACACTAGTGAGTAAAAGAGATATCGATCCGAATAAGAACTGGAACAATGTTTAATGACAGAGGAGAGAGAGAATAACTGAAATTTAAGCATTCTGACACAAAGCTGATTTATATCAGTGCAATGACATGATAAACTTATGCGCGGATAATGAACTTGTAAGCCCCCTAAAACTTCTGGATAGATTTTCATAAAATTGATGTAATTATCAGGTGTATCTGATTGATTTGTCATGTCATATGGAGCTCTGTTGTGTATTCAATATAACAATATTTACACAATGGATGAAAGGGTCAGGAATAAATACATTATAGTAAGCATAGGAATATCTCCTTTTTACAATTAAACGAAGATTCCTCGTGTTGTCTAGAACGGTACTCTAACGGGGCACATTCAAAATGTATCATATCTCAATGCAATATTCGTTTTTTAGATTTAAGAATATGTGTATTGTAAATATGAAACAGGAAAGAATTCGAATTTCCATGACTTAATAAATGACCCTGGGAGAGAGTTAAGTCACGAAGGGACACCTGAAAGTGTCTCCTTGAACTTGACATGTTTAAATGACATTGAGTAAGTCAGAACACATCAAATGTCATAAACAATTTTTGTGCCAGCTGCGTCTGTTTAAAAATTCAGTTGATTTCGGAAATTTCCCACAATGATCTTGACATAGTCCAACTTATCTCGATCGTCTAAAGCAATTTATGGTCCCGCTGAGAATTCCATTGTCCACATGACCATGATATCGGATTAACAGGAACCTCCAGGTCATTGGGAACTTTTGTCATGTGGCTGTCCTACAGATAATAACAGTTCCGAAAATAGAGATGGACCACATATACCAGCTTATGGTTTGATTTGATCGTACTTTATTGTATATGATTGATATACAAAAGGATCAGAAGCAAGTTCGTACAACTTAGATAATCTAATAACACACAATTGTCATTGGGGAAAAAACCAATATACAGAGAATACAATCATGGTAAGTGTTCTACAGATAAACAATGCAATATGATCATCAGCTAAATCTTTTAATTTCATGAATATACGTCTGAAAATAAGGGAAACAAGAGGTGTTTGTGAAACACAAATGCCCCCGATAATGGCCAATTCCGAAGATGGCCGCAAGGTCACAAGGGCAAATATCTTGGTACCAGTAGAAAGATCTTGTCAAAAGAAATGCTATGTACAATATGAAAGCTCTAATATTTACCATTTAGAAGTTATGACCAATGTAAAAAAAAAAAATTAAAGTAGGTCAAATGTCAAGGTCAAAAGGTTCAATACCAACGGAAAGATCTTGTAACAAGAAATACTCATGTGAAATATCAAAGCTATATCTCTTACTGTTCAAAAGTTATTAGCAAGGTTAAAGTTTTCAAAAAGGAGGTCAAACGTCAAGGTCACGGGGTAAAAAATGTTGGTACCCACGGAAGGATTTTGTCACAAGGAATACTCATGTGAAATATCAAAGCTCTATCACTTACTGTTCAAAAGTTATTAGCAAGGTTAAAGTTTTCAAAAAGGAGGTCAAACGTCAAGGTCACGGGGTAAAAAATGTTGGTACCCACGTAAAGGTCTTGTCACAAGGAATACTCATGTGCAATATCAAAGCTCTATCACTTACTGTTCAAAAGTTAGCAAGGTTAAAGTTTCAGACAGAATTACAAAATGACAGACAGGACAAAAACAATATGCCCCCCCCCCCCCCCCCCCCCCCGATCTTCGATCTCGGGGGCATAAAAATACAATTATTTAATTCGGTAGATAAGACATTATCACCCCAAAGTAGAAGATGTGCATCAATAATAACCAAATAATTTAACCTCAGCAATATATCCATTAATTTGTATCTAGCAATTGAATACTTCTTACAAATAAAGAAAAGGTGATATGCGTCTTCACACATGCCACAGGAACATAATGAAGATCAACAATATTACGTCTATAAAGATCAGAATACAGGTGTTTCTCACATTATCACCAGTGTGAGATCGACTTTACCGATGTGAGACAGCCATGTGAGATTTTTCTGTCTCACACTGCTGCGACGTCATTTGATTGTGACGTCTTATATTTTCTATGATTTACGTTACACGGTGAAGATTTACATTACACAGTGAAGTAAAAATATTTTGCATTGTTATCTTTAAATTTTAATGTAGTATAGCTTTCTGGTGGACAACTTTGGGTTTTTTAGTTTACACTTACAGTGTAAACCATTTTCGGGTATGCTCTTTCTGCCTATCTAATTAGTTTTTGCATCGAAGTTCAAATGAGGATTTTGATAATCTAAAATTTTCTGAAAGCTGCTAATTTTATGCACTAAACTGTAGTTAAAATGTGAGAAAAATAATCCTTCATTATTTACTCGTGTGGGATAAGGAAATTCCACCTCTGGAACAAGATTCGCTGTCTAGGACTCGGCAAAGCCTCGTCCAAGACTGCGAATCTTGTCCCCTCGGTGGAATTTCCCTATCCCACACTCGTACTAATGAAGGATTCTATTAATCTCAGTTTGATATGAATTATATCCAACAAACGAGAACCATATAAAGAGTATCCAGAAGGTTTGGGGTTCTTGATATTATTAGAGGGGATTCAATACTAAGAGAATTCCACTTAATTGATACAGCGTCTGGTACAAATGATTTTTTGTAAACTTCTGCATTTTGGTATTATCTCCATAACAGTTATATGTGGACGTGTTGTTTATTTGACTAGGTATTCTTTGTTTTAGATATTGCGGAACCTCGTTATCATGAATCTTGTACATGGTAACTAATCTA
The DNA here is from genome assembly GCF_947568905.1 of Ostrea edulis. NCBI lineage: Eukaryota > Metazoa > Mollusca > Bivalvia > Ostreida > Ostreidae > Ostrea > Ostrea edulis. The sequence continues at coordinate 63,763,695 of NC_079168.1, read as the reverse complement.
GCATTTGCTCGTCTAGAAGATAAAGGTTCTAAACTAGTTTCTAAATATAGAGAATCAGTAGAGGCTAGTATAGGAAGGCCAGTAATAATTCGTGCTGCACGTAATTGGACCTTTTCTAACAGATCACTGTTATATGAGTTACATCCATCCCAAACAACAGAGGCATATTCTAAAGCTGTACAATTTTTTTTTTTTTAAAAGCGTTTCTACCGAAAGTGAATTTTAATTTTTCTAAGAAGACCTAGTTTTTTGTAAACCGTACTTGTTATTTTATTTATATATTGGGACCAGCCCAAATCGCATGAAACAAACAATCCTAAATGTCTGTGCACTGACACATACTCCAACTGAAAAATAATTTAGGAGGATCAATGTTCTTATTCAATGAAAAAAGTACAGCATTAGTTTTTGAGGGATTAAACTTTAACAACCATTTTTTGCCCATTCATCTAGGACGCTAAGGTCAGGATTCAAAGTAAATTCATTTTCATATAAATTCTTAGATGTATACTAGCGGAAAAAAGAAACTGCATTTTAAAATTTAGTAAAACTTAGTTTCTTTTTTCCTCTAGTATATATTGATTCGAGTTATCATCAGCAAATAAATATACAGAAAGACATCATATTTTCATTAACATCATAACATGCATGTAGATTAAATATAATAGAGGTCCAAGAACAGCGCCTTGGATATCCCTGCATTTAAACGTGCACTTGAAGACAATGGGTCTTTGTACGTAAATATTTGGGTCCGAAAACAAGGATAACTAGTAAACCACTGAAAAACACTGCCTCTGATCCCGTAAGTATGTAGTTTAAATAAAAGACTTATAGGTTATAGACTTTGTATGGGAAAATATGACGACCAGTTTTTTGGCGCGTACACGGACCGAGCTTGCGAGGTCCGTTCGCGACAAAAAACGAGGTCGTCATATTTCCCATACAAAGTCTATAACCTTTTTATTATATACTTTCAATTTCATTTAGAAACTAACAATAATTTTATTTTTAGGCTAACAATAACTTTATCGGTTTAACTGAGTAAAAGATGAAAAACACGAAAAATTTGAAAATTAACGGCGTAGAAATATGATTGTGACGTAATGTTTGCGAGCCGGAATGTTTCCGGGCATATATCGTGTGATACATGTCCGCAAACTTTTAAAGAAAAAAGAAGAGATGAAATTGAAAGTATATAATAATAGCTTATATTTCACACACGTATATGATGATTTCGAACCGTCGTTTTAATATATCAAGTAAGAGCTCCGCAAGCTGGGGTGTCCCCTCGCAGTGAGTGTCTTTCAATACCTTGCGTTCACTGTATCATCTGATAATATGTATAACAGTATGGCCGTTGAAGCGGAACAGGAATTGTTCATTGGCGTGTCGTAAGTGATAATCATATTCAGTCAAATACGGTGATATTATCTCACTTTTATTTATATTATGAAACGCTCAACGAACGGTCGCCCGTTCTGATTTCTAGAAAAACATAGACAATACACATCTTATAAATCCTCCATCCTCATTTACACGCAAAACAGTGTGAACGAGGCATAAGTAAGAATGATTTTATGGGAGTTGGTGATTTTATGCCTCGTTCACACGAAGAATTTAATTCGCATTAAACGTAAGTTAATGCGAATTAAATCTGAACCGCGTTCACACGGAGATTTTAATGCGCATTAGTTTACTTCGAATTAAAATTGACGTCGCGATTTAATGCGAATTAAATTTAGGCTACTTCGCATTAGCTCCGTGTGAACGCTATAAGCGAAGCTAATTCGAATTAAATGTAGACGCATGCGTAATGGCCAATTTGGGTCACATGCATCATACCCATGGTCAGCTATATATATTAATGTTAGTTTTGTACAAAAAACTAAGCAAAATGATAATAATCACTAAAAACATGTACAAACAGCATGTCATTAGGTAATGTCAGACGTAAATCTGTGCTCTGCATAGGCATACTGAGTAATACATGTGGAAGGAATTGTTTTTAAATACGACAACAATGTTTTAAAATAGTGATAATATGATTTTCTTTTTTACATTTTTAAAAAACAAATATGCCGCTCATTGCTAATTTGTATACCATATGACGTCATAGTAGACTTATAATACGTATTAGTAATTAAAAATTACGTCACAACAGTAGTCAGCGGAATGGTGAAAAAGACATTCCGAAGTTTTAAAATTGGGCCCATGAAGAAACAATATATTGTCTAGATTGAATGCTGGTTGTCAGAGGAAATAACAAGTAATTTCTTGGGAACATATAAATAAACACGACAAAAAACTCCTTATGTGTAGATCAGTTATGTATGTAAATTGTAAACATGTAGTACACTACATGTAGGCCTATATAGCGTTTTGAACAAAGAATTCTGCATCTACACAATATTCATTAAAATATCTATAAAAATAATTTTCAATAACATAGTCTATTCTATTATTTCGCGCACCCTTTAATAGAGATGCATACGAATTTAATGCGCATTAGTTTACTTCGCATCAAATTTGATGTGAAGTAAAATTTAATGCGCATCCGTGTGAACGAGGCATTAGACTTTAAAAAGAAAGTAGAGTAAATAACTTAGGGAAAAGTAGGTTTATTTTATTGTTTTACATGTAAAAACTGTAAATGTTACAGATGCAAAATTATCACGTCACACTTATAGTAGCAATACTAGACGTGAATATCAAACATATACTTTACGTGATTTAAAGATTTATAAATATTGTAATTTCATTGAGTTTACAATATATAACATTAAACATTATTTTTAGATAATTATATTCTTTAATTGCCATGATAACCATTCAAGAAACATGAAAATCAAGAACAAAATATGTATAATTTCTTTCTACACGTAGCTTTAGCTGAAAAAATGGGGGTTACTACATGTAATTTTGTAGTCTGTAGTATTTATGTTTCAAGATCTAGCAACTGAATAAAAATTGCGATTGAAAGTAATTAAGAGGGTGTCCATTATGATATCAGGCAGAGGTCGGCACATGCTATCTCTCAGATTTTCATGAAACTTTGTGCACAGGTTCCTACTGACCCCAATATGAAATTTGCCAAATAAAAAGTTTCTATCACGTTTAGTATGGGTTCGACATGGAAAAACAACTTTGAGATAATTTTCGGTGCAAAAAGGTCACGAAATATTGGAAAAAGGTACTATGTTTGAACAGCTCTAAAATGTCATATAACTAAGAAATAGAGAAAAGCAATATTTTATATGTTAGATATACACTATATGCAATAACTAAGAGGGTTTTTGTGTGTATATTCATCCAATGAATGAATTTATTAATTGTTAAAATTGCACATATTTCACACCAATATATTTTACAAAATAATGATCAAAATTTAAGATCTCATAAAACCCAATACAATGTCTCAAAAGAAATAAATTATGTATAACCAGAAACTTGAAGAGGTGTATTTCAAGTTACAAAAATAAATTCAGTGGGAAAAGCAAGGTTTGATGGTGAAAAGTTGAACTGAAATCTCAAAATTTTCAATAAGTGCAAAAAGGTCAACTACTTAAATGAAGATTGTTGAACTATATAAATAGAAATAAATATGAAGTAGATATAACCAATCAATGATTAAATGATTAAAATTCATGAAAAATTACTAGAACATATGAACATTCAGAAATAAATTTCATGTCTTTGTATACATTCTATATAATAAAGGCAAAAAAATGCCTATGTAATTCATTATATAAAATTTTACAATGTTGATTTTTAGAGGTCATTTCTGACAAAGGATTTGAGATAATAGTCAATTAATTAACACACATATATGAAGTTAAAATTATCAGTAAATCAAATTTTAATCAATTGCCTATCATGAAGAATCTTAATTCATTCACTCACATTACAAACTTGACATTGGCAGATCCCGAGGGGGGGGGGTAGAACACACCCTCTCCTTTTCTCTGGGACATCTAGATACTTATTTAGCATTAACCAGAAAATTTTTGACTCTCTTGTAAAGCATTTCCCTTTGCATTCATGAAATAACATGCCATATTCCATTTTCTGCCTACATCAGATTGGCAGACTTGCTTTAATGCATGTTTACTCTGATGTTGAAATATATATTGACCACTTCCAGATACACAAAATGTTTGTTGAATTTTACCCAGTGACGGAAAATGTTCATAAAGTATCTTTAACTGATGCATAAAAGGTTACATGTAACTAGCAATCAATAATAAACATATTTACTTTATCAATTCATCGGATATGACCTAATGCAGATTTCAGATCATTTTTCTGGGACCCCCCCCCCCCCCTTTCAAATCACTGGATCTGTCTCTGTTTAACAAATGACAATAAACAAATCATGTCTTAATGCCTGGTACTTAGTAGCATGGTTTGCAAAGAAAGAGCTAGTGCATATTTCTGACATTTGTTACAAACAAACTTTTCCCCTAGAAATTATGAAAATTGGCACTGAATTTATATTGATACATGTATATTAACAATTGATACATTTCACAGTATGGAATCTGTATTTTGTCACCCCACCACTCTCTTCTAATTTATGTCTAATGCCATAGCAGTGTTTCTTTTGAATATTGGTTCACAAACAGGAATAAAATTTGTCACTTCAAAAATTGAAATATGCTGCAACCATAGAGTTAAAGTAGTGGTCATCATTTGATTATCTTTGTCAGCTGCAAAGTGTTTCTGTGAAATAACTGTCAACAGATCTAGATTGAAGTGGAGCTATGAGTTCTGCAATTCCCCTTATAACTTCACAAGTCTTTTGTCTGTAGTAATTCTGTGTTCTCTCCAAAACCTCTTCCTATCTTGGACTCAGCTGAGATCTAAATAACAACAGTTGTGTAAATTAATGGAAATAAAATGATGAACATGTTTAAATAGCACTGTAAGCAATGCACTAAAAAAGTCAAGATCATATGTTTGATATAGTCACAAGGTCAAAGGTCATGATATAAAATAAATTCTGGTCATTAGGCATTTCATGTGAAACAAACTAACCCAATACCTTATCACTCAAGATATAACAGATCTGGTAATAATGAATGTTTTTCAAAAGTAGGTCAACATGGTCAAAGTCAGAAGTTCAAAAGTAAAGCTCTTTTCATTAGTAATCTATAATATGTGAAATCTATATCAAAGCCCAATCCAAAGTGGCTGAGAAACTATACACCAATTTAAAGTTTTTGAAAATCATGCTATTTTAAAGATTAAGGTCATGTACTAAATTAAAAGTCTGGTAATAAAGAATATACACATTTTGTATATCTTTATGTAAAATATCAATATAATAAAATCTGGGTTAAACTTCAAAACCAAGGTCACAATATCAAACAGCATGGTATCAAATGAAAGTTCTTGCCATAAGATATCTAAATACTAAACATAAAAGGCTAGACTACCTTATATATAGTTCAGGAGAATTGCCTACTGTAGGTTATATTTTGTTAAAAGTAGGCCAAACACAAAAGTAAAAAAAAATTAATATCAAAAGAAATGTCTTATTATAAGGAATAAAAATATGAAATATGAGAGCCTTATTACTAACATGAGCAAGTTCCAGACAGACATTGGTTCTGGAGAAGATGAAAATGGGAAAAATTATTACCACAATGATGACAACAGAATCCAGACAAATTTTTATGAGAAAAGTTCTCTTGAGCCTTCAGCTCAGGTGAGCTAAAAAAAAAATAAAACTATATATTCATTGATTCAAAAATTAAACCACATTCTGATTTCAAATCATCACCTCTGACTTATATATATGAGCTAGTATTTGAAATTATCTAAACAAGAATTGTCTGAAGAGAGTTTAAAACTTGTCGAGTGGGTTAAAATCTTTGATAACAGTCATGAATTAAAAATGCATGTATGTGTTGTGTGTGGCATGGTGTCATCACATAAAACTTCAATATGAAGGGTCAAGGTCGTAAGGTAAAAATGTTACTATCATATGACATAAGGAACACACATTTCTGAAATATCCAACCCCCATCTCTAACCATTCTTATGTTATTGTCAAAGTTAAAGTTTTTATATTCTACATGTATGTCTGTCAAGTGAGTTAAAACAAAAGGATTGTGACATCATAACATTGGATGCCTTTGGTCAGGATTTGTCTCAAGAAATATACATGTCAAATGTGGAATTAAGCTCTTATCTGTAATAGTTCTAAACTTACATAATTTATGAATTATGACAATATGACAAGGTCAGATGTACCATGTTCTGAATTTAAAATCTTTTGATTGAAATAAATAAATATACTCACTGATAGTCTGATAATTGGCTTGCAGTAGGGGTGATTTGACTATAATTATTTTCCAAATTTGTAATGAAATGGGCGTCGTATTCATTATCAAGCTTTGGTAATTGGTATATACATGTATGTCACACTAATACACTTTAGTACCTGTGTGCATGCAAATAAATTACCAGATTTTGTGTCATGTTAAACCATCTTAATTTTATAATCCATTCAGCTTAAATTTAAAGAAATTAATGATATACATCAACCTTTAACACACACCCCACCCCCATAATGGTTCTTATAGTTGCATAATTACATGGATAAATATATATCATTATTTTTTTAATATTTATTATTCGGTTTTTGTCACATACATACATGTACATATACTACCCTCTCACACTGATTCATTCATCCTTTAATAGTTATTAAATCTAGGAATCCAAAAAACAAACACATGTGAAAAGTAGCTAGTAAAAAAAATCAGTCAAAAATAATCTGATATAATTTTAATATATATTATTTTTTATGCATGCATGCTGATATGTACATAGCTTGCAGGACAATAAACATTTTTATAAACACTTATTGAACTTTTCACCACTTTCATCTTGTTTTTGTGTGATTCTATTGTTTCTTAATTCAATGATTTGTGGATAAACATTGTGTTGTAGTACAGATTTTAAAAATTCCTACATTAACCCCCCCCCCCCCACCCCCTCCAGATTGATTTAATGTTTTTTTTACTGTGGGGATTTATCATTTTAATCATTATTATTTTAAAAAGAATCATTTCATCAAATGAATTGTTTGCATTGACACATCATGAGAACTTGCATCAAAATTGTCTAGCAATCAAAGACAGTTTTCAAAGAAAAATAACAAGAGAAAATTCGACATTTATACTTACCACTTCCAACGGGAACAAATATTTCCCTTGAAACATTGAAGTTTACTGCTCTGTCTGCTTTACACTTTCCTTTGTGTAGTAGATAACTACATTTGGTGGTGGTTGCCTCCAGTAAATCCCCAAAAAACGCAATGACCTCGGCATACTAGTAAGCATCTGCACCGTGCACGATAGTTTAAACAGTTAAACTTTTACGTCGAATTCGAAGTACCCCGATCTGTACAGCAGGGGGTCAATCTCGGTTGAATATTACACGCAGTTCCAACTTTAAAATATCTTGAATATCCACTTATGTCTTTTGAACAATTATTAAGGGTTGACAAGTCCCTAAAATAAGGACCACTCCTAGAAAAACTTCACGTTTCTATCACTTGTCAGCCGTATCTGTTTACCCACGAAACTTTGATAAGGTCCGGGCTGAATATTTATTTTTCACCATCAAATTAAAAAAAAAAATTAATTACACGTTTACACTTGATAAAAAAAATCGAGATAAGTGAAAAATGTTCTAAATAAATACTGTTTTCTTCGAAAATTACAATTTATACAAGTTTCGGATCATTTAACATTTTTTACGCCAAGGGAGGTAACTCAAATTACTGGCTTTTTGGCTACTTCTGTCAGTAAATGCTCAACAACAGCATTGTTTCCCAGCAATTTTATTGTTTCATCTTAATTATTAAGGAATTTCCTTCAAATATTGTTTATACTTTCTGGACCAATTTTATTGTATTGGGTATTATTTAACTTTACAAAATGATCATTTTCTATAGATTATATAGTGTCCTCGAATTTATGAAATAGGCCAAGTTTTGGCATCTAACAATGTTTTTTGTGAAATTCACTTTACATACGATAAAATTGGCGTATGACCTTAACTTTTATTGGGTATGAATAAAATTTTGGGGAATTGCATGTGCCAGCAGTATTATAGCTACTGCCTGATATCTCCGTGGACGGCCTCTTAAAACTTTGTCATCTTGAGTTATTTACTCATCTTTTTTATCTTATGGTTCCTATCATTGATTGGTTTATCTGATTGATAAAGAAAACCTGTTTTTCTGTATTTTACGACATCAAAAACAAATTTTCACTACACTGTGTTCAGTCCCTCTGCTGAGGGCACGAAATTTTAACCCACGTTAAAAAAGTAATGTTTGCAAGGAAGTTGAAGATGAGCAAGATTCCTAAATTCAAATTTAGGTTGGGTTTTTTAAAGGGATGGTAATGTTTTTTAAACTTTGAATTCTTTTGTTTTGAGGTTGGTTCTTGTTGTAAAAATCAGTCATAGAAAATCTTGACCTTTTCAGTAAGATTTTTCATCGGATTGAACTTTCCTTTAAAATGTAAATTCTTGAGAGCAGAATGATCACTAAATTCAAATATGACGTACATTTTTGTATTGTACCGTTGATTGCGAAGTAGCGAATATGAAAGTCCTATATTTACATTCTTGAAAGAATAGATTCGGGTTAAAATCAATGTGTTTATTCAAAATAAATGTGGTTGTTGAAAACCAATGATTCTTACAAATAAATATTTGTACACAGATGATCTACGAAGGGGTTCTATGCATTCTGAGTACGATCCAACCACGACTTCTCCAGCTGAGAGGTATCAATTGATAGGCGTGGTGTTTATCAAAAAGATGTACATGTACACTTATACATGTAGAGAAATATATTTATTCAGATTATAAATCAATGTATGAGACGGGGTGATGTAAATAGCATATTAACTGACAAGAGCAATGGCATGTATGATCTGAAAATATTGTACAATTCATATAAGACTAGAAATATGAACTAAATAGACATTTATTGGTTATCACAGTATCGTTGGTTATCACGGTATCGTTGGTTATCACGGTATCGTTGGTTATCACAGTATCGTTGGTTATCACAGTATCGTTGGTTATCACGGTATCGTTGGTTATCACAGTATCGTTGGTTATCACGGTATGGTTATCACAGTATCGTTGGTTATCACAGTATCGTTGGTTATCACGGTATGGTTATCACAGTATCGTTGGTTATCACAGTATCGTTGGTTATCACGGTATGGTTATCACAGTATCGTTGGTTATCACGGTATCGTTGGTTATCACGGTATCGTTGGTTATCACGGCATCGTTGGTTATCACGGTATCGTTGGTTATCACAGTATCGTTGGTTATCACAGTATCGTTGGTTATCACAGTATCGTTGGTTATCACGATATCGTTGGTTATCACAATATCGTTGGTTATCACAGTATCGTTGGTTATCACAATATCGTTGGTTATCACAGTATCGTTGGTTATCACGGTATCGTTGGTTATCACGGTATCGTTGGTATCACAATATCGTTGGTTATCACAGTATGGTTATCACAGTATCGTTGGTTATCACGGTATCGTTGGTTATCACGGTATGGTTATCACAGTATCGTTGGTTATCACAGTATCGTTGGTTATCACGGTATCGTTGGTTATCACGGTATCGTTGGTTATCACAGTATCGTTGGTTATCACGGTATCGTTGGTTATCACGGTATGGTTATCACAGTATCGTTGGTTATCACGGTATCGTTGGTTATCACGGTATCGTTGGTTATCACAGTATCGTTGGTTATCACAGTATCGTTGGTTATCACGGTATCGTTGCATTGATTTGTATCTAAGGGTAACCTTTGAATGTACTAGTGCTTATTTTCAATGGGGTCATTATTATAACAAGAAATAACAGCAAAAATATAATAATGTAAATAATAGGATGTAGCCAAGATTTTGGCAAATGCGTATAATCAAGGCACCTTATACAGATATGGCAGGTATAAAAAAAAAACCTGAAGTTTGAAAAGTAAACTGACAAAGTATTTTAATAAAAACAATGTATCACGATTGTTAAAATGGCTAGAAATCAAAGGTACATGTATACAAAAGAACTCTCATCACAACATTTCAAATCCTCCATTAGGTGTTTCTGATTACAAATACTTGTAAAATTTGTCTTTAGATGAACAAGGACTTTGTTATGTACACTATTGAAAACATGGTTCAGTCTCATTTGTTTCACTCTTCTGTCAACATTCAACATATTTAAAGTATTAAACACACTGGAATTAACCTTGAAGATAAGTGTAATTTGAATCTGATATTGACTTTTAATTTACGTTTCAGTGATTTGGAAAATCCAGAATACCATGAACTTCTCGAATAATCTAAAGTGCTGTACATAGGGAAAATTTGCTTTTTTGATCCAAAAATCTTGCTTGTCTGTACAAAAATTTCAGTCTACAGTTGACTTTCGAACAATAGTAGATATACTATTTTCAAATGTAAGAGTGATAATATGAATAATATATCATGATTTTAAGACACGACGACCTAATTTTCTGATTGCATGTCAAAACTCATCGTTTTAAAAAAAATATGTGTATTATTTCTACAACAGTATCAGTAACAAAACAGAGAGAAATGTAATTGTGTATGGCGGATTAAATATTAAACATAAATATTTCATTTTTAAACTCGCGGGAACTCTCCGATACAGACGTGAAGAATCCATTGCATTGTGTAGCTCTAGTATCCATACTTCATAATGAATCATTTAGGACAACTTGTGGTTGTCAGTCCCAGATGGGTGGAGAAATTCAATGTATTCGTCATCAATGTCTCGTAGTAATAATGACGACCTTCACAGGCGCCCTGACGAGTTATTTCTACATCACCTTTTATGATTTAGATATTCAGGTCTACTAGTATATACACTTCAGAAAAGGTCCAGAAAAAAATATCGATTTACATACAGGATACTAAAATAAGGCTTTTTTTTTTCATTTTTATTTCCTTGAAATCAGGCGGTTATTATACTTCAGCATACAGTAGGTTTACATTTTTGCCTTCGGGGAAACTAAATAAAAGAGTACGTTTCACATCGACGGCATACGTTTTGTTTGCCAAAGATGAAAACATACACATAGTCAGTTTTGATATCAGAATTAAATATTTGTTTCGTGTCTGATATTTGATAGGTCAAAATCTTTGACTATTCTTTCCCTGGTAGTAACCGACTGGAAGACCTACGTCTTTACAGGTACACTAAGATTAAGTCGTCCTCAGAACGGTTCTTACATGTTCATGCTAATACTCGATCGAGAGGGCGTAATTGCACGTTACAAATAGTCTCTGAGTGTGAATTGCGAAAGTTGTTTTCTAACAACAAATTTACAAAGGTTCGATACATTGACATAACAAGTGTATACAAACAGGATTTGGGGGCTTTAAATATGCGGATATCTTAACTGCTAATCATGTTCATCCTTCAATATTTCGAACAAAAAAATTGGTTCTTTAATAATGTGACATACTTTTACGTAGTACACTTTTTCTTGATCTAGCTAAAGAATCAAGTCATGTGTGCCTTAACTAACTTTATTTTCTATTTAAACCACAGAACCTGTCATCAAGATTAAATCTGGCATAAAAAGTCTATGAGAATGTCAATAAATTCTTGACATTTTGAAGAGTTTTACGCCGTAACTTGTTCGATACCGGAGACTACACTTCTGCCGTCGTCGGCTTTAATTAAAACACGTTCTTCCTTGTAATCCAAGCTCTTCTGAGAAAAAGTATACCCCTATCATCTTTGATGCACACAGTTTATATAAAGCTGAATCCATATTACAAACACCGACAAAAGTTCTTCAGGTGTTTACGTTCTGTTGACTCTATAGATTGTCCAGCACATAGCAAATGAATGCAGGTTAAGTTTGGTGGCAAATTAAAGTCCATTCGTTTAGAGCTTTTGTGTTTATTTGTAGATACCTTGTCAAAGCGATTCATTTTATAGTTCGACCAGTAGGTTAATTTGATGGACTTCACCCGAGTTTGTCGGGCATTGTCGATGTCCATGGATAATAATCAAAGCTATGTTAATGTTGAGAACCCCTAAGTGTTACTGACGCAGCGTGTTTGTCTGATCGCCTGGGTATATTTGCATACAAGCTGTTCTTATCTACTGAGATTGCAATATTTCTAACACAGTTTATGAAAGATTGAAATTGACAGTTCCGTTTGATTATGATGATGAGATAAGTTATGTTCTAATATTTAAACATAACCGGAAGTGGACAACGGGATCTGCGTATCTACACAACTTGTCCTCGCCTTCTTAAAAGTACAAGTCTACTGATATAGGGTCAAGATGTATATCTAGATTAATATACTTCTAGTACTGCGTTGTGGAATAATATATATACTTATTGTTTTCATGCTACCTCCATATTCTAGCTGATAACAAATTAAATTATGAGATATTTATATTGAATTATTTTCAGTAAGAAATTAAATTCAGGGATGTTTTATATTGAATTATTTTAGGGGGGGAAATGAAATTATGAGATGTTTTATATTAAAGGGGATGCTTACTCCTCCTAGGCACCTGATCCCACCTCTAGTATATCCAGGGGTCCGTGTTTGCCCAACTATCTATTTTGTATTGCTTATAGGAGTTATGAGATTGATCACTGTTCGTTATCTTCACCTTTCATCAAATTATTTTTAGCAACAAATGAAATTTTAAGATATTTTAAATGGAATTATTTTCAGTAAGAAATGAAATCCTGAGATATTTTATGTTGAATTATTTCCAGTAACAGATTCAATTTGTTGTAGTGACGTCTTGGGCAGACACCGTTACCAGTCCTCTCTACACTCATCTGTTCACAAACTACAATCCTCGCCTTTTACCTATGTGTACCCCTGACGAGAAAGTAACAGTCTACATGGGTACCGCTCTCAGACAGATGATGAATGTGGTACGTCACTTGTACATATTTCTAATCCATTCTTGTCTACCCACGTCTTTAAAAAAAAGTGTAGTATTGGTTTACTAAATATGACCGTTATGTTTATATTTCTTAAAGGCAGGTCCGTACGAATAGCCCCCTTTTGGACTTTTTTAATCACATAAAATCTTATAATTGTTCCATCACCCAACTTTTCATTCTTTCTGCCTCGTTTAAATTGCTTTCTTCGGGTCCTGTCAATTAACTGATGATTGTATATTAGGCTTCGGAAGCAGGCAGTATATTCTTATTAAGTATGGGGTTGTATACAGGTAAGTCATTCTTTTTTAAAAGACGAAAGTAAATCTGATGCCAATTTCATGTAGGATGTACAATAATTTTGTTATTGCAAGTTACTTGACAATAGCTCTAATAGACAGTGTGTGTGCTTGATGTGCAAGTAATATTGTTAACTAGTTCCAGAGAATAAACCTTCAAAATTGTGCGTGTTTATACATTTTTGAATTTGTTGTTTTCAGAACGAAAAAGACCAAATTTTGAAGATCAACATTTGGCTAAGACTGGTAATGTTATCATACCTTCTATATAATTGTTTCGATCCTGTAGACGTCACTAGCTGTAGGTGGAGTGACACAATACGCGTGACGTAGCAGTGAGGCTTATTTCGCCTGGGTTAGAAATTACAGTGACACGTGACCTTTAAGGTCAAATCCGAAAGACCCGTGACCTGCTTCAAATGCTCGGCACTGGATGAAGGAGCAGTCATTAACTACACGGCTTAGGTTTGACACAATGTCACGAATGGAACCCGAACCCTTACTGTTGCTAAAAATCCCCTAAGCACTACGTTATTGCGACTGCTATACAGTTGTGGCATGAATTATCTAGACACTGTTTATTTCATCACAAGTATAATATGCTCTAATCAATTCACTTTCTTATTAATATTTTCTGCGGTACGGAGAATAGGGGGAAATAATTGTCAAGATTATAGGCTCGGAAATAAATTGTCCAATGAAATTTAGTTTAACGAGTCACATGGTGACTACTGGTTTGAGTAGTGCTCGAATAGCTCGAATATCAGTTCTAGCTCGTCTTCTGGAGAAGACACAAAATTGTACATGCAAAAATTAAAATGGGGGGGGGGGGTAATATGTTATGTATAAACAGTGTCATATAATGCAAAGTCCCTGCATAATGTTAAGAGGGAAGCGCTTTTGTGCGATTTTGACATGGTATGAGACACAGGTTTCCAGAATTAATTTTTCTAGGTTTTTTCTATTTCTGGTTTTCCTGGCCGGTCACGTCGTCGATTATTCTCACCATTTTGTAATATTATTCGTGCATGTATACAATGTCATTGTAAATACGTTGTATTTCACACAATAAATTTTCGGCTTCCCTGTGTGCTCCATGGGCTAGTCGGCAAATATATAATCATTTGCTTGTTATTTTGATTGAATAGAAAAGACCAAGTGTAATATGCACTAATAAATGGATTGTATCTTATTCACAGAAATGGTCAGATTGCCGCCTGAGTTGGAACAGTTCACAGTTCAATAACAGTCATTTAGTGGTCCCTTACGATACTGTGTGGACCCCCGATATAACGCTATACGACAGGTACTCTTTTACTTTATTTACCCCTCGACCCCCACCCCTAAAAAAAACAACCCCACCCCTGTGGATGAAAAAAGGTATCATATATTTTGTCTACAAGACATTTCGGAATGACCCTGAGCTTTCGACTATAACTTAGGTAAGATGTGACTTTGTTTTATTGTACGCTAGGCTGAACGAACGAACGAAATGATAAATTACTCTATCCCTCTGAATCTCGCGATCGGATACAAAGAAGTTTTAATTAATTCCATGCCTTTCTGTGATCTGTAACCTTAAATTTCTCATAAAAAAACCTAGATCGCTTTTTAAAAAAGAAATCCCATTTCAAATGTCTTTTTTTTTAACTCGACGAAATGTGGAATATTTTAATCTGTATGCACATGTGTAGCATATAGTTACGTTGATTCATTTTCACTTTACATTTAGTCGGGCATGATCATCACTGTAGATTTATGGAAATATAATGACATGGTGATCATCGATACCGATATTATACTATGTTCATTAAGATAGCATACAAGGTCATCATAAATACTCTATGAAGGAGTATCAACAACGTAATCTTCAGTAATGATTATGGCTTATACAATTTCAATTTTTAATGGAAGAGTGAGCTATCAAACGAATACAGCGTATATGGGACATCTCTAGTGTAATTATGTATCTCCCTGGGATCTCTTCATTTACATATATCAAAATAAATTGCCTCTGGCGGTTTGGCAGTTTACAAGGATCAGAACTGAATTGATAGTGGAGAGATAAGATGAAATTTTAAAGTCGAATTTTAACACACTGCAACTCCGACTTGATTTGTTGGGGCACCTGTATAAGTATTCTCCTTGGAATATAATAACACTGAGCAAGAAGGTCATATGATAACCTTGAAAATAGTTACAGGTATTTTGTAAAACTACATGTACATGTATTTGTAAGTGTTGTAATATTTAAAATAGATATTTACCACAAAACGACCCTATGGAACCACATTTATTTTTGAATTATTCACAAATCTTCACTTGAAAATTCAGTGGAAAAACATTACCCAAAAATTGAAATCCTTCATAAACATTTATTTACTGGTGCATTTCATGTAGTAATGACCGATTTCTATTTTTTTTTTTTTTATCAAATAATAAGAAAATCACTCGTAAATACAGCAAAATCCTACTTCAGTGTGTTCAAAATGACCTTGACGCCACTGTCAAAATTATGAAATTCGTGTCCCCTGAATATAAGAATTAGGGAGATCCCAATGTCATTCTTGTTTAGGTTGTCTGAGTTGTAGTTTTGATACTCGGGGATCTCCCTATTATAGGGGTTGTAAATAAGTTGTCAACTTCTTCAATCGTCATTAATAAATGACAATTTTCAACCAACAATATGTACAGTGAAACTTGTCTAAACCGGCCGGTATTATAAGGGTAAATTACACATGTTTGTTAACAAATGTACTTCAAAAAGTGGCCGATGTCCGGTTTTCAGGGGTGGCCGGTTTTGTAAGACTTTCTTTGTAAGGAAATGTTAAGATTTCTGCCGGGACTTTGAAAATCAGCCGATATTCAGGGAGAACCGGTTTTCTGAGGGACCGGTTTGGAGACGTTTCTCTGTATTCTATTGTTAATTGCCAAGAAAAATAACAAAGCTGCGGGACATGAGAAAACCGGTTTCTTCGAATAGTATTTTATATTCTTATAAAACCGGAGAGCATAAAACAAATAAGGTAGTTAATCATATTGAGCATGGGAAAGTTCAAGCTTTCGGGTGGGACTAAATGGATCATATTGTAAATATACTGTAAAGTTAGAATCTTCCTGAATATGAAATACAAGAATTGGATATGTAGTGATAATAAGGATGGGGGTTTCTATTAAAATTGTGAAATACATAACGCCTGGATTAGTGATTCCGGTCTTAGAATGGGGATCTCTAGCTCATAAACTGAAAATCCATGACACTCTTTATTGCCAAACATCTAACAGTAAACTAATACTTTGCACAAATGTTGTTGAAAACTTATAGCCCGACAATGCGTAAACATTAAAGCTAAGGTTACTATAAAAATAAAACTTGAGTTACTAAAAAAAATGTGAATGCTAAGTTATGCACTTCCTATTATTTACAAATAAAACACACATGATTTAAAATCAAATGTGTTTGTAAAACAACTTAGTAATTGTAAGCTGCTAGCGGTTTGCACTTGTTGCAAAGGTTGCTTATGACAAGACAGAAGGATACAGCGTTCTTTTTAAGCAGAAGGACGTCTGGATGCTTAGAGTTTTAATGATACACACAAACATCATCTACACACAAGACTCATCTACACACAAGGCTCATCTACACACAATCATCATCTACACACAAGCCTCATCTACACACAAGCCTCATCTACACACAATCATCATCTACACACAAGCCTCATCTACACACAAGCCTCATCTACACACAATCATCATCTACACTCAAGGCTCATCTACACACAATAATCTACACACAGCCTCATCTACCCACAAGCATCATCTACACACAAGGCCTCTGATTTTTGTTCTGTTGTGTGTGACGTTGAAGTGACGGTTAAAGTCCATGAACTTTTTTTTTAATTTAGCATGTTTAATGTAACAACATTATACAAAAGGTATGCTGTTAATAATCACCCACCGCACGCATCCCACTAATTGATCCGAAGTCTCGCGGGATTCGTGGAGGTTTGTTTCATTGTTTTCGGATTTTTCTCTGTTTTTGAAAATTACAAATAATTTATGGAGTTTTGAAAATCATTACTGCAAAACTAATAACGTTTTTTGTACTTTAAGCATTTATTATTTTAATGTACACATGTCAAGTAAAAATATGAGACCAGGGGTTCATTTTATAAAAGGATTTTAGACTTACAACCAATATGTATATTCTAATCAGCTTTGCAATTTTGCTAATGAGATTTTTTTAATACAAAGTAAAATTCATTAGCAATTGATTTTTTACTTTTAATATCATTGTTTAATACTTAATTGCTCTTAATTTCAACTCCCTTTGATTAAGGGGTAGAAAAACCTGTTCCTTGAAATCAGGCTTTAAAACATCACATATTTTAAAATGCTTATTATTATCAATAAATATCCATTAAAAATTGTCAAATTACTTTAAATTATTGAGTAAAAAATTGTTAATTGTTAATCTTCATTTTTCATAGTTTAACCTTATTTGCAATTGATCAAAGAGTGAAATTTTTTGCCGTATATTGCCCCCCCCCCCTTCCCCGTGAAACAACAAAAGATTTGGTGTAAATTCCTTGAATGACAATTTATAATACTTGTTAAAAGGGATTTGTGTTTCACTGGAAGGAAATATGTTTTTAAAATATTTTCCGTTTTCCATTGATTTCTATTGTGAAATGCAAGATTTTTAACCCAACTTATAGAGTTACCTCTCGTTGTTTTGTCAAATAAGTCAAACTTTATGAATATTAATATCTATAATAGCATAAAAATATCATTTTAAGAATTGATGACTTTAAAAATTGACCAGAAGGTGGGCGCTGAAACAATACTATCGTTCACAGTTCTTTATCAAATCTAACTAGATGTCGTCATTATAAGACAGTAATACCATATCAAGATGAATTGAATATTCTGATGGGCAAGTGCCCCGGGGTCATTTCAACCCCCATCTTTTTTTTTTATTGTTCAAATATCTTTAAAATTGTTGAGATTCCAACCCTTAAAGCGAATATATTCCTGCTGCACATGACACAGTGCAATGAGCGATTGGTTTTCGTTCGTCGTGCGTTAACAATTGAACATTTTTAACTTCTTAATAACTACCAGTCTAATTCTTTTCAAATTTGGTATGAAGCATCATTGGGACAAGGGGGACATAAATTGTAAATTTCAGGACTCCACCACCCCTGCGGACGTAGGGGCGGGGCAAAAACTGCGCAAAATTGAACACTTCAAAAATCTTTTCAAGAACCACACACCTGTAAGAAAAAATAATGCATAGTGATGTAGAGCAGGAAGGCTTCTACCAAAATTGTAAATTTCATGATCCCCGGGGTAGGGGTTCTCACCCCAGGGAGGGACCAAACTTGTTATATAGTGTTTATGTGTAAAACACTTAAATTACATCTTCTTTAATGTTATTCATACTAAATTGAAAGTAAATAGATATTTAGAAAGAACAGGTAGTCCTTTACCAAAATTGTAAATTTGATTATTCCAGGGGTAGGGGTTTTGGTATCAGGGTGGGACCAAAATGGTCAGTTATTAGATGTGTGAACAATAGACATTTTTAACTTCTTCTTGATAACTATCATTCCAATTCTTTTCAAATTTGGTATGAAACATAGTTGGAACAAAGGGAACACAAATTGTAAATTTCAGGATTCCTGCACCCCTGGGGCCTTAGGGGCAGGGCAAAAACTGCCCAAAAATGACCACTTTTCAAAAATCCTCTTTTCAAGAACCACATACATGTAAGAAAAACTAAATGCATAGTGATGTAGAGCAGGAATGCCTCTACGAAAATTGTAAATTTCATGATCCCCGGGGTAGGGGTTCTGACCCCAGGGCGAGGCCAAACTTGTTATATAGTGTTTATGTGTAAAACACTTTATGACATTTTATTTAGTGCTTTTTATACTAAATTGAAACTAAATGGATAGAGCAGATAGTCTTTTACCAAAATTGTAAATTTGATTTTCCCCAGAGTAAGGCTTTTGACCCCAGGGTGGGGCCAAACTTAGTATATCGTATTTATGTGTAAGTTTGCTGATACTGTTTAAAATCTAAATGCATACATGTACTTAGGAATAGGAGAAAAGGATGTACAAAAACTGGTGAATTTTACAACCCAGGGTTATGACTTTAGGATGAGTCCAAATTAGTCATATATTTTGATGCTTTAATGTTAATACACCTATTATTTAAAGCCTTTCATCAGTTTATGCACTTTTGAGGGCAGTGAAGATTTAAGAACACATCTTGTTTTATACTGTTGCTGAACATTAGAATTGAGCTTAGATATTCAGAACAGGAACTTTTTTCTAGATTTCAAAGCCCATGGAAGTAGTGATACTTGTTCACTAGTATTCAGGTGACCGATAAGGCCTGTGGACCTCTTGTTTGTAGAAAAACGTAGTTTTTTAACACATTTGGCTCCCAGGGTAAAGATGAAAATTCCAAAACTTTATTGCACATCTATCGGACACCACCAATCATCTTCCAAAAGATTAATTGGTAACTGCTTAAAATTGAGAAAGAAGAAAGTCTGACAGACGGACGGACCAGGGTAACAACTTTCTTAAAATATTGCGGGTATAATGAATCGAAGAAAACGTAAACCGTATTTTTTCTCTTTATACAGATTGCAATACGAATGACCAATTTTTGATTGTTTCTAAATTCCCGTCGAGAATTTTTCATTCATATTGAGACGTCACTAGTTGAAGTAAGGCAAACTTAAATCTATGCTTCGCCGTAGCAGTGAGGGTACTTTAGCGTGACAACGCCTGTCGCGACATTAGATCTCCGTTTTTAAGGTCATATCCGAAAGATCCGTGATTTTCACCTCTACATGCCGACCTAATCCGAGATTCCTCTGACTCTTAACCCCGCTTTTATTTTGTGACTTCTGCGGGGGAGAGTCAGAGCGGACTCCATATTGAAAAGTGGGAATTCAGCGACACAAGCTGGTGTCGCTGCTAGCTACTTTACCTACCTCTTACAAATTTATTTCGCGGACCCATCTTCCAAGACGCGAGGATTCAGTTATCGGAAGATTATTCTACAAATACATCATGATTAATACGATGCTATCGCCGTTTAAACGATGGAATTTTGTGTTTATGTGTGCTGACGTCATGCGCAAAGAAATCAAATGGCGAGGCGGCGACCTAATTCAAGTGATGCTCCATTTGTCGATGTTAGGGCCGTTTAAACGGCGATAGCATCGTATTAATCATGATCTATTTATAGATTTATCTTCCGATAACTGAATTCTCACGTCTTGGAAGATAGATCCGCGAAATAAAGTTGTAAGAGGTAGGTAAAGCAGCGACACCAGCTGTTGTCGCTGAATTCCCACTTTTCAATATGGAGTCCGCTCTGACTCTCCCCCGCACATGTCAAATATAAAAGCGGGGGTAAGAGTCAGAGGAATCTCGGATTACATGCCGACCGTTTGGTGAAGGAGCAATCACTACCTATTTTAACGTCAGAGGTTTGACGCGCCATGGCACGAGCGGACCTCGAACTCACGACCTCCCGGTTGCAAAACTGAGCGACCACGACCAGTAAATAATGACCATACGTGAATTTAATATGTTTTATTGACGAAAAGTTTAAAGGATTGAACGGAACTTAGAAAAGTAATCTCTTATCCCTGCATTCTGTAGAAGGTGCCATGCCTACAATGTGAACAAGTCTATTGCAAATAGAAAGAATTATGATGTATCAGTAAATACAAAATCTAGAATTGATTTCAAGTATGAATTAACATATGCTCTTTATACAAAAATGTACATCAAGTCACGGAGAAGTTTGACAAAAACGACCACATTCATTTAAAAAAAAAGCTTGAATAGTCTTAGAAGTCTATACAATTTTACCAATTAAAATAATGGTACAAGTCGTGCGACTTGTGAAAGCTGGTCTCCATACAGACGATAGATGTAAGTGAATAAACAGTTATAAAAGTAACAATTCGGTTTGTTTTATTTCCATAGTTTCCGATAAAGAATATAAACAAATGCATGTGTTCTGTTAACCGAAATTGGGTTGTGAAGTAAAATGACAATCAAGGAAAAATCGAAAAGCTATCAGGTGATAAAAGAAGATAACGAACAGTGATCAATCTCAGAATTCCTATAAATTACAAAAGAGTAACACAAACACGGACCCCTGGACACACCAAAGGTGGAATCAGATGCCAAGGAGAAGTAAGCATCCCCTGTTGACCGGTCACACTCCCTATGCCTTCAACAGATGTGAAAAACATATAATTCTTTCACCAGGATGCCTTGCTTGTTTCAGACTCGAGGGCGGGACCAAACTTGGTACATGTAAAAAGTGTTTATGTGTAAAACATTTAAATACGTTTTTAATACTATTGATTCTAAATTGACACTAAATAGATATGTAAACAGAACAGGTAAACTGTAGTCCTTCACCAAAATTGTCAATTTCATGATCTCAGGGATAAGGGTTTTGAATCCAGGTTGGGGCCAAAATGGTCAGTGATTGAATGTCTTAACAATTGTCTTCTTGCTAACTACCCTTCCGATTCGTTTCAAATTCAGTATGAAGCATCTTTGGGAGAAGAAAGCGTTTAAGATACAATCGCATATCTGTAAGAAAAACTAAATGCAGGAAGGCTTCTACCAAAATTGTAATTTGTCATGCTCCCTAATGTAGCGGTAGTGACTCCAGGGCAGGATCAGACTGGGCATATAGTATTTGTGTAAAACATTAAAAACATACTTCTTGCTGTTGGTGCTAAATTGAAACTAAATGGATATATAGAATGAGGAGGTAATATTTTATCAAAATTGTAAATTTCATGATAATTGTTCTTTTATATTAGCTTGACGAAGGAGTTGCAAATTTTGTAATATATAAATATTGCATTGAAAATGTTCACCCCGAGAAAACCATTGTCAATGTTTTGTATGTCAATGGAGGTATTTCACGTTTATAACAAACACTCAAACGGCATCGTCTAATAATCTACGGCGCATGGATTAGAATCATGTGATAGCCCGTTGTCAAGTACCGTTACTCGTTGCTAGATACTATCAACCTGGAACGCGTGCTTTCAATTCTCAATGTTTTTCACATGATTCTCTACCGATCAGATTCGAGTATTTTACTTGAAAGTATAATAATTATTTTTGCATGGTTCTTCAGCTCGGCCGAGGAAGAGATGATGCCCGGTAGGACAGATTACAGAGCCACGATCTACCCTAGCGGTCTGGTTTATTATAACTTCCCCACAGTCCTACAGAGTGTGTGTCTCGTTAATGTTCTCTATTTTCCCATGGACACCCAGATCTGCACCCTCAAGTTTGGATCGTGGTCCCACAGCGGAAGTGAACTTGACCTCTACCCGAGTACAGATCAGGGTAGGCCAATAAGCAAGTAACATATAATAAATATTTTGAATTTCTGGAGTGCACAAGAAACTATTTTTGTATATATTGAAGTAAAATGTCTGCTTCTATCATTAGAAGTTTGTTGTTATAAAATGCTGTAATTGACCGGTAGGTATACGGATATGATTGGTTGTGTTCTTTAGACATCACTCAGTGCTCTATTCACTTGCTAAACACTCCAAAATTTCACTAAATGTGGCTTGCTTAGTTGAAGTCAACCTTTCTATTTTAGTTCTAACTTATTCAGTTTTTCGTTTTGTGTAACTGTTTCCTGTTTTGTGACTTGAACATTCTATTTTTGACCACATCCGCGGCTCTTACGGTACCAGTCTAATTAAAATTAGTTGTAAGATCCGTTCACATACTCGCTACGTGTAGCGAGTATGTAAGCGGATCAAACATCTAATTCTAATTAGATTAATACAAAACAAAACTTGCTTCATGAGCTGTGGGTCGTGGTTTTGATTTACGAACTCGACAGATGTAGGTACATGTGTACTATTTGTTCGCTCACGAAGAGTCGCGGGTCTGTAAGACTGTAAGGCGATGTTTCTTGTCATGTTAAGACGATGGTACGATCCTCACAGTTAAATCAAATAGAACTACATATACTTTAAAATTAACATAATTTCAAATTTGTGGCTCTGGATATCGAAGGGACATAAAACTTGATAAATGGCAATCGACCATGCGTATATGTAAAAATTAACTCAGAAAACAGTTAAACATGGCATTCTGTCTTTTTAAATGCTTTCTCTTCAGATACATTTGTTAACCGATAACAAATCAAAAATACTGCCTTATATAAAGTGAAATACACACGACATTCGATGCTAATTTCCTTAGTTCCCGCCTACTGACCTCTCATTTTGCATGAACTGAGAAAGCTATGAGATTGATCACTGTTCATTATCTTCATCTTTCATCCAGTTGTATGTTTGTGGGGAAACTAACACATTGGAACTTCAAAGGGTTATCACAGAAAAAACAAAACCCTAACCTTGTAGATATAAGGAAATATTTATGTTCACCAAGGTTTTGTCAATGATATTCCTTTGCTAGTTCAATGTTGATGAAAGGTGACCGGTCGACAGGGGATGCTTACTCCTTCTAGGCACCTAATCCCACCTCTGGTGTATTCAGGGGTCCGTTTTTGCCCAACTCCTTATTTTGTATTGCTTATAGGAGATTTATCACTGTTCGTTATCCTCACCTTTCATTCCGTGACACGAAACCATCAATTTAAAGGCCATACCCGAAAAACCCGTAACTTTCACTTCAAATGTCCGACGCTTGGCGAAGAAAGTTTACTATCTGTGTTAAATGGCCTGGGTTTTACGCGGTACCAGAGTATTTCGTAGGAAGTTTAATGAGTGTCATTTTATATGATATTATATGTAACTCTTCATCTTTGACAACTTGATATTTAACGCAATAGGAAATTTTCAGACATTGTTTGTATCCATGAATGTTGACCTTGATCTCAAAATTAATGTGCCAACCAATTTTGATTAATACCCTAGACATTACAGAATAATTGAACCTCCATTAATGGGAGTGATATCTAATGTATCATTACTTTATTATGTTTCTTTTTTTAATGAATGGATTGCTTCATTAAAGACTTATTTCAATTCCTAGAATTGGACTGCAAGTCTGAGGATAGGGGTGGCATATTGTAATTTACTTTACCAGAGACATGTATAACATGTGTGTCTCTGACCTGACATAATGGTCAATCATGAAGGGTTGTTCTTCCGTAAATGTTTACAAGGAGACTCTTATTGAAATGTTTCTACACGTCTGGAGCATATAAAACCTGAGTAAATTATCAGACGTTAGGGTTGTCTGGGAAACAAAGTGGTTAACGCCCTTACTTCTCACAGCTGTTATCCGAGTTCGATCTCCGTGATCGGCAATGGTTGTATGTGAGAGGGTCTGGTAGCAATCTCTACCTAGAGTTATCGTTCCTTACACTCACAAATACTTGTGAGTGTAAGGAACGATAACTCTGGATAGAGATTGGGTATGGTGGTCGCCCGCTTGGGCAAGTTAGTTTGCTCCGGGTACACCGGTTTCCTCCCAAAAATTACTCCCTACATTTTTAATGTTTAACATTGTACAAAACATGTAGATCAGTAGACAGAAATATTTAGAAGTAGAACAATGTTCTTATCAAATATGGAAGCGAAAAATATCTATCATTCCTCACCACTATAGTATTTATAAACAATGAAACTTATTTACCAGTGTGTTTGAGTGTCTCAATAGCTCTAGATCCTATTTTCATGATATTTTCAAAATGATAACTTATATAGTACATGTATGATATGAATCAATATAAATATCCTGTAGCATAGAGATACAGAATCGTTTCAGGATGCCCTTTATCGCTCTGAACCATTCTCTTCCCAGGGTTCTGTGGTCTGAACCATTCTCTTCCCAGAGATCCGTGCGCTACTCGTGTAAGTGAAGCTTGCGTAACGCGCCCTCTGGTAAGAGAATAGCTCTGAACCCGTTAATAGCCGAATTTCACGGTATTCGATATACAACACAATGGCCTATACGTCATTAAATCTGCCAACAATACAATGCGTATGTTTATTTAAATACAGGTGCATAAAACAGACTTGACTAGTATTAGACATTCAACAGGGAATACTTACTCCTCCTAGGCACCTGATCCCATTCAACAGGGAATACTTACTCCTCCTACCTGATCCCATTTCTGGTATATCCAGGTGTCCGTTTTTGTTCTACTCTTAATTTTTTATTCGTTATGGGAATTATGAGATTAATAAAAAAAAAGTTGACGTGTTGGCAACTGTGACAGATTTTGATAGCCGTCAAATTCAGTGAGCCACTGGTTTAGAGCGTTCAAGGTGACCCGGAAATGATTTCGTGTTAATTGATGAATGCAGTTGTTAGATTCTTTTTACCACTTGCACTCTTTCAGATATTCTTATTCACACTTCTAACTGCAATTATTCATTGTCATTTCCAATGTAAAAAAAAAAGTATAAAGAATATTCTATACAAGGAAAATCTTTTTCTTAAAAGTAACGAAACCATTTTATTCATTAGCATACGTCTATGAATATTTGTTTGCATGATAAGTTTCCTTCCAGTATTCTACTTCCTCCTCTGTGTTATTAAAATTTTCAAATTATGATTTACAGCTGATTTAACAAATCTCGTCTTGCACAACGAATGGGATGTTGTCTCAATGAAAGCAATCCGGAATGTCTTGTATTACCAATGCTGTCCGGATCCATACCCAGACATTACGTTTTCCCTAGAAATCAAAAGAAAGCCGTTGTTCTACATCATGAGCATCCTGTTCCCCTGTATTCTAACTGGTTCGGTGGCAGCCCTCGGATTCGCTCTTCCTCCGGAGTCCGGAGAGAAAGTATCCTTAGAAGTCACAGTACTGTTGTCCTTAGCTGTGTTTCTACTTATGGTTACCGAACAACTTCCGGCCTCCTCCGTCAATTTTCCGTATGTGGGTAGGTTTTGTTCAATTTCTCAAAGGGATGTGAAACAAGTAAACAAACAAAATTGTTAACTTTTAGCATTTTCTTCTTCTCCAAAACCAAAGTTCTTCTCAACTATTTTGAACAAAAATATCTTTGGGTAAAAGGGACTAATTTCACTTTGCTCTATTCAATGGACATGCCCGCTTCCAATGGGAGATAAATGTGAATTCCCAATTTGCGTAATGTTACGTATTATTCCTATTGGAAAACAGTAATGAAAACACCCTTTGGAAAAAACCACATGTACCTAAACAGTTATTTACCTAAACAGTTTACAACATAAATGGCATGAAAAACCTCAGCATTTTATCTGATTTTATCTCAGCTAGAGGAACTTCAGCTTCGAACGAGTAATTATACCTCGCTACAAATTGCAAGTTCCTAATCACAGAGAAAGTAGAATGCCCATAATAATGTTAGAAAACTAATTAATTGTTTTTCATGTATCTTCCAGGAATGTATTTCACCACCTCCATGATTCTTGTGTCGTTTTCGTGTGCAATGACAGTATTGGTTCTAAACATTCATTTCCGTGGTGCAACAGGAAATAAATTACCTGACTGGATGCGTAGACTATTTCTAAACAGATTAGCGTGGGTTGTATGCGTAAAGACTGGGAAAAGAGAAAATAAAGTGCATTCGGAGAAGAATCATTACCAGAGTCAGGTATCTGAATCAGCCGTAGAAGGTGTCTAACCTTTGATTATGTTGTTAAATAAAAATCATAATGAAAGCACTACATCTAGAATATTAGTAAGCTAAATTAAAACTACAGGATGGATACTTTACTGTGAATATTTCGTTCACAATATACAAAGGAGTGCGCTAAGCATGATCCCATGAGT
Source organism: Ostrea edulis (assembly GCF_947568905.1). Classification (NCBI taxonomy): domain Eukaryota; kingdom Metazoa; phylum Mollusca; class Bivalvia; order Ostreida; family Ostreidae; genus Ostrea; species Ostrea edulis. Next base: position 63,736,565 of record NC_079168.1, on the reverse strand, counting down.
GTATTGTTTAATGTCCCTCTCGAGAATATGTCGCTCATATGGCTCCAGACGTAATTTGTGCTGGGACAAATTGCAATCTAGAGTACCATTGCCGGTCAAGTACCACAAATTAATTAACATGATTTTTATGCTG
>NC_079168.1:63661432-63728932 GCF_947568905.1 Ostrea edulis | reverse complement strand
AATGAACTGAGCACCAAGTACCTGTTCGTTGTTTTCCATCCCATTTGCCCCTCAAGGTACACAAGAAAATTCCGACAGAATAGGTTAGTGGGGGGTCAGAATGAGTCGAAAACAAAAATACAAGAACATATGTATCACAAAGGTATGATTGTGCAATCTGACCCCCTACAACACATAATGAAATATCGAAATAGAGCTGCCTGCAATCAAATAAGGTGGGTTTTACAAATAATTCAGGCATCCGGCACACACACACTAGCATCAAAGTGGCATTACAAAGGAGGCTGTGGAGGATGGAAGGCAGGGTTTGACACTAAGGCACGTCCGACCGATTGAGTCTACTAAATGATAGGTCCGGTCGGATAAAATGTCGATTTACTAGTTCGACTGGTCGTGTTGAAAAAATAAACAAGAAACTTTACTTTAAACTATAAGATATTTTATTCATAACTAAAAAAGAATAACTGTAGAGTTTGCGAGCCGCATGATGACACAATCTCTATTTTTAGTTCTAATAAATAAGTTGCGGTCGGAAGTGATGTTTTACGACATCTACTCGATGTTAATGTGTGTAAAGTTATGTTTTAGACGAATTTATTTTCATTTTTAAAAAACCCAGTTTATTTGAATCAAATATAAGAAAGTGTTTATCAAATTAATAAAATACGTCGTAAACAGCCATTTTTCGGTGTTGACATATGTGCGGGAATATCTCTTTATTATATAGCTAATAAATAGTCTAATATAAAATCTGCGTAAAATCTAGAGAATGTTGGCGTTCAATATCCTGAGAATTTATTGAACGCTAACTTTGCATTGCGTAAATTGTATGCGCCCGAAACATTCCGAGTATGAGCGTTCAATATTGACGTTACCGTAACGACGTAAACAAGCCAAAATGGCAGACGGCGTTCCTCCGAATCTGACAGGGCCGGTATTTGATATTTACTTAAGCAAATTTTACTGTACATAAATTATAATGTCCCCATTCACAAAATCATTTTGCTTCATGCATTAATGACGGGTTAAATATTGAACAGTTAAGAAATGCATGCTGATATTGCACACCTTCACCTTAGATGCCAATATTGATGAATTCTCGTCTATTTTGGAGTATTTTGAGTGAAAGGGGATATAATTTAACAACTGTAGCTATATAATAAAAGGGTTATTGAACTTATATAGGTGAATATTGGCACTCGTTGGCTGTCAAAATGCACTCGCAAGCTCGTGCATTTTCACAGCCAATTCGTGCCAATATTTACCAATATAAGTTCAATAACCCTATAATATTCAAATACGACTTCTCGTCCTCAAGAAAAGATGTCCCAAGAGAAAAAAAAGTAAAAGGTTGAGAAGAAACAAAGCAGGGCTTATGAAATAGATTTTAAAAAACCGGTTGAGGTCATTTTATTTTAAATGGACTAGAGAATTTCCGTGCCGGGTAGAATTTAAAGAAACAGAAAATGTGTTTGAAAATGAGAGCATTAAATTGAGAGCATTGTAGGAGTTATGAGATTGATCACTGTTCGTTATCTTCACCTTGCATTGAATGACGAGACTAAAGCTCTTTTTTTTTAGACAATTAAGTACGTTTTCGTTCATGCAAACTTAATATTTGACATTTGAATTAAGTACATCAGTTTCTGGAAAGTTGGTCGGGGCTAGTGGATTTAAGGTCAGGTCTAGCAAAAATCATTTGAAGTAGCCCGAGTGGTCTAGTGCTCAAAAAAGTAAATGTTAAACCCTGCAGTGGAAGGTGAGTATCAAATTAATTTTTCGTGTACACAAAATAATTGAGCAGTCTTTGCACTCCAAGCAAACAAAGAGGAATGACCAAAGTGTCCTAACGGCGCGCTGTGATTGGTCAACCATGGAATAGGCTAAGCACGGGGCCCTAAAACAAAAACATTACATCATCTAAGTCATCTAAAAAAAATCATACCAATATGAGGCATCCCAAAAAGGGGAATGGCTCAAAGAGAAAAGTTTCCATACCCAAGATCCGACGAACGTGAAAAAAAACAAATTTAACATGTTATACAAAAAACATATATTTACGTAAGGGTACAGTAACCCACCCCGACATACACACGCTGTAATGCGATCAATGTATAAATTACGATTGATTTGTATATTCTACGTCCCGTCGAAAAATGTTCACTCGTATTGAGACGTCACCAGTTGTAGGTGAAGTACCACAAATTTAGACTTATGTTTAGCACTTACAACCGTAGCAGTGAGGGTTCTTTAACGTGTCAATGTATAACACGACACGGGAACACCTCCACCCCACCCACCTACCCCCACCCCCCGTTTTCAAATACACATCCGAAAGACCCTTTAAATGGCGAACATTTGGCGAAGGAGCAATCCCTACCTATGCTTACGTCCTAGGTTTGACACAGCCATGGTACGAGCGGGGCTCGAACTCACGACCTCCCGGTTTAATACGAAGGGAACGCTCTACCACTGCAGTGTATCGTGACCAGTATTTTTTGGTGTGATGTTCCTAAATATTTCATCGAAATACATTATCACCTACATATGGTGTTTATGTCTCTGAACTTATTCAATACGCAAGAGCTTGTTCTGCGTATAATCAGTTTTTAAATTGAGACAGGCTACTGACAAACAAGTTGATGTTACAGAGGTTTCAGGTCTCGTTTAAAGTCAGCACTTCACAAATTATATGGTCGTTATAACGATATAGTTTGCCAATACATCCTGTTATTGGGTCAAATGCTGTCTGGCATGTTTCTTACCCATTGTTAGGCCGCTCTTTGCACACTGATTTTGACTACGGATTACTCCGTTTACCTGATGAAGATATAGGGCTTATGTCGGGTGTCACCGGTCTACAGGTAACTTACCCCTCCTAGGCACCTGATCCCACCTCTGGTGTGCCCAGGGGTCTCTGTTTGCCCATCTCTTGATTTTGTATTCCTTATAGGGGTTATAAGATTGATCACTGTTTTTTCACCATACATGTATAGGGATATTACGAAGATACATGTATCAGTCAAATTACTTCCTTCCCCCACCCTGATCTGTTGTGGACCGGATATCTGTAATTCAGAGCTCATCCAATCCATACTAAAGTTCACATGAATTGTGTCTAACGTTATATATTTAATCCAGTAAATATATGCGTCTAATCGTAGCACGAAATGACATTGGAAATACATGTAGATGCAATAGACATAGGATCTACTTCTCATTAGTTTTGTTTTATACGTTAGAAATGGAGGGATCAAAGAGAATGTGGGTGTAAATCTTCGGATCATTTCAATGATTATGCAACCGAAATTAAAGTATTTTTACTAGCTTGATGATTCGTTACAGATATAAGAAATTACTTGTAAAGTATTGGGTAACTTAATTTTCTTCGAAATTGCAACACAATCATGACGCTACAGAGAAGGTAAACCATTAATAATATAAGATTGACAGAATTGTAATCTCTCTGGATCTAATTATAAAGCATTGTGGTTAAAAACGTAACAGATTAAAGTTCTGTGCTTCTCTTTGATTTCCTTTTGGTGATATTTAAATCAAGCCACTTCTGATTTTTGTTAAAATCCATCTGCTTCCCTGAATGGCTATAATGACAGAATGCCATGTTTTCCTACATTAGTTTCAGATCCTTGAACATATGAAAGATCAATTTAGGGTTCATTACCATGTTTTAAATCTATGGATGACTCCGGAAAGCAAATGTTAATGAACTATAGCAAGTTCGTCATAATTCGTAGTATTGCTTTGAACGTGACATTTTAAGGTCATTTTCCAGACGAACGTTTTACCGACTGTAAACCAACATATAAAAATTGTTTACTTTATTTTTACAACCGGTTCACATTCCCATTGTCCTTTCATTTTCATTCAACTTTGTAATTTTAACATGGCTTTCAATTAAGCAGATTTTCACAAATGCTTTAAAGGATACATCATTTCATTGGTCTTTTGGTTTATATCTGCTGCACATGTCAATGTCAGGAAATCGTAGGGCTCATCTAGAGGCGCGATTAGTGGCAGACGTAAAATGAGACTTTGTTACATGAGATTATACACTACTTGTAACTCATTTTTCTATATTTAAATGATAGCGAGAGGTCATTGCTGTACATAATACAACACAGATATACAAAACGTGGTGTAAATCAAATATGGATTTTAAAACATTTTAAAAAATAACTTTCAGTAAATTTGAAATCACAAAATGTTCTCATAATCAATAATAGACAGTTATTTCTTCAATAGATATGGAAAAATTAATAGTCATATTCATAGCTCAATACACACAAGTACTCTGAAGATGAAATAAAAAATATGCTGGAGTTCCTCATTGACAATATCTTCGTAGTCTTTGGTGATAAGGTCTTCCAACAGTCTGTTGGGATACCATGGGCACGAATTTATTTTATTTCATTTTTGGGGTGTTTTTGTTTTGGTTTTTTTTTTTTGGTATTTTACAAGGCGAAATTTCTTCAAAACCTTCTACATGAGAAGAAGAAAATGTCTTGCTGTGGTCTTGAACGATATCGACATTTAGATATCGACAACGTATTATCTATCATCAATAATCCTTATCGTTTTTATGTCGATTCGATATATCCCAGTGGAATAAAAGACACCATAGGGTCTTCCACATCTGCTTCATACTTGAATATTGTATAAAAGATAGATGTTAATGACATACTAACAACTCAACTTTATCATAATCGGGATGACTTCAGTTTCTCCATCGTCAACTTCCCATATTTATGAAGCAATATTTCATTATCACCTGCATATCGTGTTTATGTCTCTCGACTGATTCGATAGACAAGAGCATGTTCTGCGCATGATCAGTTTTAAAATCGAGGCAGGCTACTGACAAATAAGGTTATGCTACAGGAGTTTCAACAGCCTCGTTTAAACCCAGCATTTTGCCAATTGTATGGTCCTTATAACGATCTAGTTTGCCAATACAACCTGTCATTGGGGAAAATGCTGTCTGAAGTGTTTCATACAAATTGTTAGGCCGTTCAATACACACTGGTTTTCAATACGGATTACTCTGTTTATCTGATCAAGAAATAGGGTCCACAGTGGATGAGACTGGTTGACAGGGGATACGTACTCCTCCTAGGCACCTGATCCTACGTTTGGTAAGTCCAGGGGTGCTAGATTGCCCTACTCATTTGTATTATTTATAGGAATTATGAGATTGATTACTGTTCGTTATTTTCACCTTTTCAGAGTATATATGTGGATGTTTTACTCAACATAGACGTTGAAGGCAAACTGTATGACAAACGGAATGACTTCAGCTTCTCCATCGTCATCTTCCCATATTTTTGTAGCAATTTGCCACAATCATCGCATACAGTGTATGTCTCTCAATTGATTCAATACGCGAGAGCACGTTCTTTGTATGATCAATTTTTAAACCGGATGATCTTTTTTTTAAAATCGGGGCAGGCTACTGACAAATAAGTTGATGTTAAGGGGCTTTCATAAGTATTTTGCAAAATTATATGGTCGTTACAATATTCTTTCTCGCAAATACAACCTGTCATTGTGCTGAATGCTGTCTGGCGGTTTCATGCCATCTCTTAGTTTGTTATTTGCGTACTGACTTTGACTAGGGATTACTCGTTTATCTAATCAAGAAAGAGGACCAACGGTGGGTGCCACCGGTAAATATGGGATGCTTTCTTCCCCTAGGCACCTTATCCCATCTCTGGTATGTGCGGGGGTCCGTGTTTGTCCAACTCTCTATTTTCTATTCCTTATAGGAGTTATGAGATTCATCTCGTTCGTTATCTTCACCTTTCAATCTTCTTCGGCACCTCTAGTGCTTCAGGGATCCGTGTTTTCCGTACCTTTAGACGATTTATGAAACTGATCATTATTCGTTGTCTTCACCTTTTCTCATGATAAGTTTTTCTATTTACCTACAAATTCAACACTCGTGCTTCTTTTTCAATATATAGTGTATTTTTTGCAATTCCATAGTTATTCTCAAAATGACATAGAGTTCGAATGATGACATCAGGGAGACAAAGTGTTATCGACGTTTTCAGTGCAGTTATTTTCCAGGGTTTTTTTACTGAGTGCAAACGTTAACAAAATTTCTATCATAGATTAATTTTTCCAGTATACATACGGAAAAAAAATTGTTTGTCTAAAGCTGTGCTGTTTCCTTGAAGCAGAAGTTATTAAAACATTGCATTTACTAAATTTGATAGAAATTGCATTACATTGGTGTTATGTACTCCAAATGATTGTAAATATCAAAGACAAATTATGTGAAACTGTTTTGGTAATGATCTTTTTCGTTAAATAAAGGATATTTCAGTCCCTTTTAAGCTTTAAAGATGTTAATAGCATATACATGTATAGTCCTTTATCGTTTCAACATAATGTCATCAGTAAAGAAAAATGTATTTTCATTTTTTTTTTTACCAATATATTTTCTTAAAATCCACAAGGTTTTTGTCATGGTATCAACATCTTGTTGCGCATGCGCCATAGAAAACGAAAGTTCAGATTTTGATATAGCATAGAATGATCACCCACTTGCCATCAAAGATAGAAACAAAGCAGTCGGTGTCACCGTAAATATGATAAATAGAACTAGGAACAATCTGTCCATGATTATCGCGACCTCGTGCCATTCGTTGACATCAATTCTGTTTAAAGCTTCATCGTCACCGACGTCGTGCTCCTCACCTGCGTCGATGATTTCTTGTCCAAAGCCTCCAATTCTACACGCAACAGGTTCTCTTGTAGAGTTGTTCACGTTCTTTTCAGAATTGCACAATATGCTTCTTTCGTTGGCTTTAAATTCACTCTAGATGTAAAAAAAAAATAAAAAAAAATACAACATATAAATTCATGTATTTTCGCGTAATGTCTCATTTGTCTTTACTTGTGTATATTAAACTGATGTTAAACTAACGAAATCTTAAAAGTGTCATACAAAGTCATACCTTGTATGTGTTGCTGGACTTCTTGTATGATGCTTTTCTCCAATTTCGACCAAAGCAAAATCCAAGATACTGAATGAATATTTTTCGCATCCACGGAGGAACCCTGTTTCCAAATGATTGCTTGAAGTGTATGTTTAGGACCAAGACCGTCATCAGTAGCGATAGGGCCACAAGGCTCATTAAAGATGCCATATACATCCCTGAAATCAGCAAGGTCGTAACAAATAAAAATCTAACATTCAAAATCGTCACCTTTCATTTTTGAAGATGTATATGTATGAGGGCATGAACCACAAGGCTTCACGCCGACGTTAAGCGTTACAGTTCATACTCATCTATTTTTATACTTATATTTATGTTCCTCTCATTTCTGTCCAAATTCTCAGTCGTTAAAATAGACGGACTATATCAGGATTCATCTAGACATTGTTCACATTCATGAGGAAATGAAAATTATTACAATTGGTAAAGATATCGAAGGCAAAAACATTGGAAATGGGAATATTTTTCATTCAACCGCACCTTTCGTGATTTAGACGTAGTGGCGGTATAAGGAGTTTGAAGATGAAAAGTGAAATGAATTTTCACACCATTTCATGTTACACAGTCATTATGTACATTGACTGCCTGGCATAAGAATTATCGTATCACAGTTTTTTGTTGTTGTTTTGTTGTGTTTATTTTTTAAATTAATTTTTAATGCATTACTGAGCGAAATAATTTCTTATAAATTGTTGGATTATTAGAAATACCTAAAATAACTCAGAATTATTCATTGACTGGTAACTCACGTTTTGCAGTTATCATGCTAAATTAGAGGTTCAAATGGATGACGGATAATGATGTTTTGATTTAGCGTATGTAGAGAGACACGTTATCACGGGAATGACGAAATACCAAGCAGCGATAATGCGACAAGCGATTACATGTATATCTTATTTGCTGACCACCAAAACAAATACATTATAGCAGGGTATTTTCGTGGGTGTTAATTTTGGCTTATTTTGCTGGTTTGGTATCACATCTCCAAATTTTTAATGGCTAAATTTGCAATTAGTCGTGTCTGCAATTATAATATATTTTGATGGATATGAGTTTCAAAACATAAAAATTGATAAGCAGTGTATACGTAGTGTTCATTTCTTACCTGTAAAACGTTTTACTGACGTCAGAAACAAACGACATTAAAAAAAGAATATTTCTTACATCCATATTTAACGGAAAGTTTAGTATTGAACTGAGTGATAAACTCTCTCTCTCTCTCTCTCTCTCTCTCTCTCTCTCTCTCTCTCTCTCTCTCCGTGTGTGTGTGTGTGTGTTATGTTTGACAAAAGTGTTCTTGAAATTCAACTTTTAACGTACTATTTTAATGAAAACACGGTATCTGTTTCCCACTTGTTGCATACCTACATACGGGAAATGTTCAGATGAAGCAGGAAGCTGATCAGTTACCATTAACAGAAAAACAGCCAATGACAGCAGAACTGTCACATTCAGAGAAATCTTTTCACCGCATTCTGGAGGCAAAAGGAAACCCAAAGTAGCGATAGATGACGTCAGCATACAGGGAAAGAGCACGGATACAAGATAAAAGAAGGGTTTGCGACGGATCTTAATGTAGAACGTCACATCCGGGAATGGTTCCGTACAGCATTTGTAGTACATTACATTTCTCCTGGCAAGAGCGGAGTCCATATCCCATTCATTGTGAGTGATGTAGAAATCAGTGTCTGCTGTTGTGAAAGGATTGCCACATTGATAAATATAATAACGCATGATTAAAAACCGAGCATTTCTGAATATCAAAAAATTAAAACAGGCTGAAATGTTTTTAAACAAAGATGTACAGATCACTTATGGCTTACTGAGTAGTTCATAGTGGAAAGGTTCTGCATATTTGATTTGAGTTTACCTGTTGGTGTCTTTGGGTAAAGGTCAATCTCTACTCCCGAATATGACCAAGAGGCAAACTTCAGTGGACATACTTGGGTGTCGATGGGGAAATATTGAACATTGACCCGACAAACACTATCCACTATAGTAGAGAACAAGTAGTTGACGGAACCGGTGTGACTGACGATCGGTCGATACTCTGTCCGACCCGGCATCATTACGGAAGAAGCGCTAAAAGGAAAAATGTCAAATGAATAATTGATAAGAATTTATGCCACAAGAGACTTTTTTTTTTCTTCATTTCGTTGTGTGATAAATTTGTATATGAAATTTAATTGTTGGAAAAGATTTACAACCTTACTTTTTTGATGCACATGCTTATTTGTTTTTGAAATGGAAGGAAAATTTCAAAACAGCGGTTCTTACTCACGCTTACGTTTTATCCAATATTTATAGTCTTGAAAAATATTATCAAAAGAAGGTGTTGCACGTCTCATGTTAATTTCCCTAAAGGTGTTGCATGAAAGATCGAAAAAAATTTAAAACTTATTCAAATATATGATAAAACCAATTGGAACGTATGTCTTGATTCGATAATTTTTGAAAATAAGTTTAAAAGACGTGTATTGACAAAATTAGCCAAAATATTTCGAGTTTAAATCAAGCAATAAGCGATTTATATGATTTTTAGCGTTAAAATGGAGGGGTATCCCCGAATTTTTAGGAAAAAAAACTGACTCAGTGAAACAAAATAAATTTAGCATGAACATGTTCTTCGAGTTTTCCTCTGAAAAAAACTATCGCTTTGAAATTTTGTTTCACGAGAGCATTTTTCTGTAAATTTAAAAAAAATCGAAACGATTTCACTGGTATTATTTTCAACTTCACCTGTACGTTAATTTTCCTTAATAAAGTATGGTCTACAGTTTGGATAAGGTCGTCGACTCTGATATGTAATGATGTTTTCTATTTTTAAAACGACCAGGTTCGACTCCTTCACAAACACATTTTTTGTTTGTTCATATTACGTTTTCCATCTTGATTTTTTGTCTTACATGTAATTGAAACACGCTTCTAGTTTTTATAAATGTGTCATGTGAAATCCATGTTTATTACCATGTGCCGAGTTTGAAATAAGCTTCCAACCTGGACACTGTTTAGTTTGTGAATAGGACTCTCAACAAACACGTCGAATATAGCATGCAATACCTGTGTTTTAATAGTCAAGGCTGCTAACGATAACTTGTATGTTTTTCTGAATGAAAGTTGTTGACAAAGGCATGGTGCCTTTTACGAAAAACCGTTGTGAACTCTACAAAGCTTTGGAAGAAAAACTTTAAGACCAAACAAGATAAATAACGGTTAAACAATTTGAGTTTATATGTATTCTAGTAGCAAATTACTATGTTGAACCAATTTTTACAGGTGCATGTACTTCGAATAATGTTGAACTTTATCAATGCTTATTAAACTTCCCATATTTTGTTTTGTGGCCAGAGTCATGTACAGTTGCCAATTGTTGGTTGTAGAAAATAATACATATTAGTATAAGAGCTTTTGGACTGTAGTAGTATAGAATATTAAATATTTGATACACTCGTAACATGTAACCGTATACATTGTATCTGATACTCAGAAAAAAAGAAGACAATTTAAATGTCACGATTTCAAAAATAATCTTTAGACTACATGTATAATGTATTGACACATAAAATGTATAAGGCTTGTCCCTAGTACTGGGGAATCCTTCAGGTATTTAACTGGCAAATACGCAATGAGTATAAATATGAATGAAGGTCAGTTGTACGTCACGAGTGCTGGCACGGAGCTCCGATTAGGGAAAATTCCCGCTTCGGTGCAACACCCTCTTTTAAAAATGTAAAGCGAAGATAATGAACAGTGATCAATCTCATAACTCCTATAAGGAATGCAAAATTAAGAGTTGGGCAAACACGGACCCATGGACAAACCAGAGGCGAGATCATGTGCCCAGGAGGAGTAAGCATCCCTGTCGACCAGTCACACCCGCCATGAGCCCTATATCTTGATCAGGTAAACGACGTAGTCCGTAGTCAAAATCAGTGTGCCAAGAACGGCCTAACAATCGGTATGAAACACGTCAGATAGCATTAGACCCTATGACAGATTCCATTGGCAAACTATCGTTATAACGACTATAGAATTTGCGAAAATCTTACTTTAAACGAGAATGATGAAATATCTGTAACATCCATTTGTTTGTCAGTAGCCTGCAACTGACCATACGAAGAACAAGTTGTTGCCTATCGAATCAGTTGAGAGACCTAAACACCATATGCAGGTGATAATGGAATATTGCTACATTCATATGAGAAGTTGACGATGAAGAAGCTGAATTAATCCCGTTTTTCATAAAGTTGAGTTGTTAGTTTGTCATTAGCACCTATGTCTAAAAAAGATGTATCTAAATGTTGAGTTGAAGGCCACAGCTAGAGATTTTTTCTTCTCATATAGAAGCATCTGAAAAGATTCTGTCTCCTAAGAATATGAAAACAGGTCAGCTAATAAAGAAGCACAATTCGTGCCCATGGAAATTCCAACAGACTGTTGAAATACCTGATCACCAAAGACTATGAAGATATTGTCAATGGGGAACTTTAGCACATTTTTTAATTCAATTTCAGAGTACTTATGCGTGGAATCAGAGTGGTGTTTAACAAAGTAATATTTGGATGACTGATCACTAGATAGGAATATTTCCTTTTTCCATTCTAGTTATCTGTCTATGATGTCAAAAAATCTAGTCTTAAATGTGAACTTACCTGTCAAACAATGTGATGTCCGGTGTCCAGACGTTTGCAAATGGTAAAATTATTTGTGTAATATTTCCATATTCGCTCTTATTCCAGCTAAGAAAAGGGTCATTCCACCACTGCAGTGAATCAACATTATGCATCAATAAGCAACTTAATAATTCTTCATGTTACATGTGACGCTGATTATTATACTCACCAAACGCATCCAAATATTGAGCTTGATAACCTGATTCTTTTCATCCTGGAAAACAAATAATCACATAAAAATTAGATTCTAGAACCAACAGATTATCATCGTTTGGTCGACAGACGTAATATTTGGGTGAAACCAAATCTCCGCTAAAACTCCCGATTTTTTTTAACTGATCCCATTCACAAAACGCTCCCAAAATTTCAACTGCTCTTGTTAAGTTACTCATTTATGAAAGTTTGAATAAAATCCAATATGTAATTTTCTCACAGGATAAGGCACTCAGCTGTTTGGGCCCGATATTAACTTACCAACTCCATCAGCCGTTTGAGCTCGATGTTAAAACTTACCAACTCCATCAACCATCTGAGCCCGATGTTAACTTACCAACTCCATTAGCTGTCTGAGCCCAATGTTCACTGCTATAGATACGTTTTCCCCTGCATTTCGAACAGGATGAATGCGTGGATCATAATTTTCCAACAATGTTTTTACCAGCCTTGTGGAGAAGGCAGTATTGTTTGTGGTGAATACGTCTGTAGAAAATGAATGATTTATAATTGCACAAATAGATATACATTAAGCTCTATAGAGGATTATACCACTATTCCACATTAGAGGAACCGGTTTTCTATACGTTTATAGCGCCTCTTTCCCCAATCCCAATTGCAACTGACGAAATGTATAAGACCATGATTGATTTTGTTCAAATTTCATTTGATTCAGTCATGCAGTACGTAAAAAGCGCAGGCTTCTTTCAAACACAACTTGCTTAATGTCCAGATACAAATAACCTTTCTATAGTCGAAATAATAGAATGTTATTCAGGGTAAGGGAGACAACTTGTATCTGAATCTGGATGACCAGCTATCTGAGGTACATGTATATATTCCGGGACGTCAAATTGACGAAAACCAAGGAATTTCAAACAGTGTTTCATGGCATAAATTCGTGATTCATTGAATTCCTTATCTTTTAATTTGATAATTATATAAACAAAACTATTTCAAAAAGTCTGGGTTTTCCTTAGATTTATCCAACAGAAATCAGCACATACGTTTATCACCTTACGGCAGCAATATCTTTGATTAGGTTACAACAATGTGTAAGTTAATCAGAAATCGGCAAATATGCATGCGCTAACATGTTTTAGTTAAAATATTTTATTGTGAAGCCGTTTCCCTCGCTTGAAAGAAGTTCCTACAAAAAGTTACAATCTTCATGAACTACTTGTTGGGTATATATTTCTTAGATTTAATTCAGATTTCTTACCTTGAAATAGAAGAGGAAGTACAAAACATACTGCACAGACAAACATCCTTCAGAAATTCGGCAAATGGTCTCTTGTCGTGATCAGTCAAATTGGCATTCGGAATACCGCAATACTCCGAACATGCGCAGTTATCATGCATTATAATCAAATGTAGTTGTCTCTTTCTAAGAGAATATTGTTCTCCTGGGAAAGCAGATGCTCTGAGATTAAATGGCATTACTTCATTTATAATTTACGCACATGGTATTACCCAAAAGTTTCCCCGAACAAAGTTTTGTAGTATCAGTTATCATTTACACGGCTACGTGACGTTTGTGGTATTATGAAATATGACAGTGATAAGACAGTTCTCCCTATATTGGTACAATGACTCCTTTCGAAATCCCCGGGTAAAGGTCTATCATCCTCAGGGATTTAAATACAAAATGTGTCTTCTCATTTCATTTCTGTTTTAATTCCTTTGCAGTGTTCTTTGGATAATTAAACAAAATCTTATTTTCAAATGGAATAAATGTCTCCAATTATGAAATTTATCTCGTACCTACATAGTCATCACCCATACTACAAACACTAAACATTTAATACCATTATTCAACATGTCCGTTTTATAGACAATATAGATAAATATTGGTAGATTTATGTGAAGTTGAAAAGTTCGTGATTTTATCTAGAAATAAAATACATTGATCTGATCAGGATTTAGGGCTCACAGCGGGTGTGACCGGTCGACAGGGGATGCTTACTCCTCCTAGGCATCTGATCCCACCTCTGGTGTGTCCAGGGGACCGTGTTTTCCCATCTATCTATTTTGTATTGCTTATGAGATTGATCACTGTTCGTTATATTCACCTTTCATTGAAGCAACAGACGGTTATTACTGAATATAGGAGTTTGAGGGAATAAGAAAGATAATGAAAAGTGACCAATCTTATAAATCCTATAAAAGGATCCCTGGATATGCCAAAGGTGGGATCAGGTGCCAAGGAGGAGTAAGTATCCCCTTTTCAACCGGTCACACTCGCTGCGCCTAGGAATATGTAAAAGATTAGTATGATTTTTTTTTTTATAGTGAGTTTATTGATTCAGAATCTGAAATACACATATAGAAGTCAATTTCATAATGCACATACCAGAGATGGACCAGGTGCCTAGGAGGAGCATCCCCTGTTGACCAGTCACACCCATCGTGAGCCATATATCTTGGTCAGATAAAGGTGCCGATTCATTCACATATTTTCATCAAATGTAAAATCTTCTAATAATAGTTCAAAGTTTCAAAGAGTCAGTAGCAGTACCATTTATTAATCAAGTCCAAAAGTTTAATCTGTGTTATTTTTTATTTGTCAGCTTTAACTACTCCCCCCCCCCCCCCTGTCGTGACACGGGGCTTCGGACAGGGGATGCATGATGCACTACCTGAGTTACCTGCATATTAAAGAACATAATTTAACACGACATATTTTCAGTATTGGAAGTTTTTAAAATGTTTCGTTTATATAGTTATGTAAAACTTTCGACGATAAATCATTAAATCCCGAATATTTGTACATATCACTGTGTGAAACTTTTCTCCGTAATATTACAGCCTAATGCTGACGTTGAAGGCCATAGGTAGACCAAATTATATATTTTAAAAAATCTTGTAAGGTATAGTATATATGCGTTTTATATTTGGTAGAATCTCCCTATTTTAAAATGTATCCCCTCCCCTTCATTTGAAAAAATCTATGACATTTGTTTGAAATGTTTCTGTTGGTAGCAGGGAACAGTTACGCACTATCAACTTTCTTTAAAATGGAAATACCCGATATTTCAAGTGATATTACATGTGTAAAAAGGTATAGAATAAGTTTAGGATACATGTCGACTGTAGCTGAGTGCTTAATAAAAATGTTGATATACAACATGTAGGTGTCACCATGATTCCTAGCATATAGATGGGTGCAAATACGAAACCAAGACACGTGGTCAGTTGCTGAAGAAATTCCAGTGAAAACATGCATGATCCAGCAAAAGGTCTGTAGCTCAGAGGGAAGGTGGGTGGCCCCACATGAAAGGTAGATTTTTAAGAAGGGCAGACAGGGTTCTTGATTGTGCATAGTGTCTTAATCCCCTCGCTTGGTACTGTGATGGTGTGGGGGTGGGGGTGCAAATTAGCCCAAATGAGAGAAAATCGAAGCAAGAAAGGGGCACCTGCCCAGAGCATGTTTTGTGCACCAGCACCAATATGTATAGATTATATGTAATTTAGGGTCATAATTTATTGACTACACCAATATGAAATACAAGTATTGACACAAAAGGGAAATATGATTTTTCATTAGTCTGTCATAATCTGACTTTAATATATACCCGCTACCAACATATTCAGAACCGGGAAAAAACTGTCCCCTACCACACATTTTTCTGGAACAGAATTATGCATTGTTGATTTTCATCCGATGCGATATTGGTTGGTAGTTGGATTCATGTTACAGCAATTATTACAGGGCAATTAAATCAGTTGTAATGAGAAACCTTTGTGTCGTGAAAAACTCGTTTATGGTGGAAATAAAATATTCATGGAACATTCTCATGGTCAGACGATAGTATCTTATCAAAATGTCTACTTTATGTAGATCGATCTCATGTGATGTCAGGTTTTTGTGAAAATCTTTATTAAATTAATATTTGTACATGATAGAAATATATCTCTCAGAGGAATTTTATTGACTGGATAATTATTTTTTTTTAAAAATTGGTAAACTATTGATAATGTAAATGTTTATATTTTCTATATATAGTCAATTATCTATGATAAAAAAAAAAATCTCAAGGGCAATACTAGTAATTCCTATGCTGGTATTTCCTCTCCCGTATGTCTGAAATCTGCAATAAAAGCTGGCAGTATATACATTTTCTTTAGTTGATATGTGGGTGGAACTACCTTCAGGTGTCCGATCCATAAAACCCCCTATTTTTTTTTTTCAAGAATTAATTGTTATGTAATACAAAACTTGGTATCAAATGAAAGATAATCAACATACACAGTGATTCACCAGAAGAATTTTCAAAATTGACAAGACATGTAAGAAATATGTTATAGAGAGTAACATTAATCCCTATGAGAAAAACACATTTCTGACATAAGCCTATAAAGTATATTAGAATACAATTTCCAAAGAAAGCTCATGTTGAAAAGATTCCTAACACTATGGTCTTCCAAACTATGCCAAGAAATAAAGATCATCATACAAATGAAAATATCAATTTTTTTCTACATTTGTAGAAGGGGATATAACTCTAACAAAAAATATAATGAACTATGAATAGATCTTGGCATCATCTCTCTCTCTCTCTCTCTCTCTCTCTCTCTCTCTCTCTCTCTCTCTCTGTCATCTTTATCTCTCTAAAATTAGGTACACTGTATTTTGTTTTCACAAAAGATTTAGTGCTACAGATATTGACTTTTTGTGAAAAGAAATCCTCTTATCGATCGGATACCTTCACTTATTTATCTTCTCTCTGTCGCATCTCTGGTTCAGTTGAATGGGTTGTTTTAAATCCCTTCGAAAAGTTTTCACTTATATGAAGTCGTCACCAGGTGAAGTACCACAAATTTAGACCTATGCTTAGAACTCAGGGCCGTACCAGTGAGGGTTCTTTAAAGTGCACGAGACCTCCGTTTTTAATGTCATATCCGATTGCTACCTATTTTTCCTTATTGATATCGTGGTGTTAATCGTGAAATAATATGGTGATCAAATCTTACCTAATTTTACCGTCAATCGTCACAATTGTGTTGACAGTAGAAATTTTTGGACTGTTATAAATTTTCTACGATCAACACAATTAATTTTCAGTCGTTATAATCGCATCAGATCGTATTGCATCGTAACAAAGCACAACATATCGCATCTAATCTTGCTCCAAAATCGTGATAATCCCGGTCAATCTTTCACAAGGTAAACACCACGCTTTGTTGCGACGTCCCACAATCTGTCACGATTGTGAGAATAATAAGCATACAGTAATGCTGAAAATGCCACGTTGTCATCAACCCCAACTTCCGCCATTTTCAGTGGTTGTGGATTGTATTGTTTACTTTCTAAATGTTAAAAAAGTGAATTCAATGGTCAGTCAATCGTCGCAAACCACGGCCAATATGTACAACCCTCAGCTATATGCGGACTCCGGACCGTGGCTTGAGACGATGTCGTCAGTTGGGCTGTATATGTATACCCGTCGGGGTCCAATCGTAGCTCAAACAGTGGTCATCTTCAATCCTGATCGTGAAAGACATCGCGATCCTGATCGCATCGTATCGCAACATAGCGCATCGGTTCTTGATTAACGAATACGAACGTATCTACACGTACATGATCGTCTCAAATCGGGAACTCGGATCGTGATGATCGTATTAGATCGAGGTCCAATCGTGAACTTGATAGGGACAATCTTTAAGGTTATCAGAACGTATGTGATCGTATCTTAATGGTATTCAGATCGTGGCCCCTGCTTATCTATCGTGACCTTTCCGTATCAAAGCGTAACAAATCGTATAAGAACGGATTAACTAGCATCATCTCGTATCAAAACCTGAAATTCCAGAAAACTCCCGCGATCAGCTACGAATGGTCAATCCTGGCGTTCGTAACGGATCCCACGACAGTGGGAACCAGGGATTATGTCTAGGGTTTGACATAGTCATGGCACGAGCAGGGCTCGAACTCATGACCTCCCGGTTACGAAGTGAACTCTGTACCAATGTGCTACCGCGACTGGTGCATTTGAACGGCACGGCAAATCTTCCATTAAGTAACGACTCGAACACTGGAAACTTTTGTTACTGTTCGGACTGAATGGAAATACAAATTAATTAATCATTTACCGGTACTTGTGACTGTCTTCGACTTTGTTTATGAAAAAACGTAAAATACCCAACCACTGAGAAAATTCCCACAATGTTTAAAAAATGTCTGGGCTCGGTTCATCTCTGGAAAAATAACGGTATTAAAAAGTGCGCTGAAACAACAACTTTTGAGAAAATGAGATATGTAAAGAATAAATTATCTTTTTACTGTAACATGTGTGATTACGTGTTTCGGATTATTTGATAATAAAAAATGAGCAAAACAATCCCCTGTTATGTGGAAAGATGGGCTACTTAATGAAGTTCGCATTTTCTGGATATTCGACTCCTCATAAAGTTCTACGGGTACGCCAGCATTATTTTGGGACTCATCGTGAAAAATTATTTTACATCACACAAACAAGCCTTTCGATCATCAGATGGATCACACAAAATTAGAAATATCATAGTAAATTAGAAAAAAAAAATGTTACTTATTTGTTCATCAGTTCAAACAACAAAAACGTCCTTTGATGACAAGTGCTAGGAAAATTCTGCCCATCTGTCGTTATTAGTACTTTTTAACCTAGATTTTATCTCTTTATCTGCCATTCTTTATGGTCATTTTGGACAACTTTCATGTTATAGTTGTCGATTTTCAATAGATGCTATATTTATTGGTCATTGGAGCTCCGTTTTTCCGCATTTTTTATTTTGCTCTTGTTGTGCACTAATGCCATTATTATATGAACCAACACTAATGTGATGGGAAAGAAAATTGATGAAAATAAAAAGCGAATTCATTTTATGGGAATTATCGTGTTTGGCAAACAAACGTATTCATTGAAAGCGAAAAGGTGTTTTTGTCTGACTTTCATACTTTGTAGTCTCTAAAACGTATGAATTAATATCTCGCGCGCGAGTGTCAATATTGTCATGTAATTTTCAATTCTTCGGGTAGCAGCAAATGCAAAATACCAGCCAGTAAGTTCAAAACGCATGATACTTTCACAAAATACGTGGTAATGTATATTTATAGTCATTCGTTCTTGTACAATTGAAGTTTAGTTACTGTTCCAAACGACTGAAAATCCCAATTAATTTTTCTATATATTGTGGTTTTGTTTCAATTGAGTTTACTGGGTGGGTGGGTGTGATGAAATTAGGAATTTTACAAAAATCCTCTAATTTGTTTTCAAGATGGCAAATTCATCTTTAAATAAACTGGATATGTAATACACTACGATGTGAAACTGACTTCTGGCAGACTGCAATATGATCACAGAATATGTGGTTTATGTTAGAACATGCGT
This sequence comes from Ostrea edulis, assembly GCF_947568905.1. NCBI lineage: Eukaryota > Metazoa > Mollusca > Bivalvia > Ostreida > Ostreidae > Ostrea > Ostrea edulis. The sequence goes on along the minus strand of NC_079168.1, from coordinate 63,709,657 downwards.
TCATCCTGAATTAGGAGAGCCTTTCATCTTTTATCATAAATAAAACCCGATCAATTAAATAATGGCAGTAGATTCCCCTGCAGTGAATAGAACGTTATCATCTCTACAGATGTCTGATCTATGGGATGCTTATTGAACGTTTCAAACAGGGAATTTCGCAATTTCTCACCAAAAAAAAGAGAGATATTGTTCCACATACGAGTTATACTTGAGTAGAGGATATACTTTCCATCAGAATATGCAACTGATGAACCAAAGAGAGAAACAAATATGAATAGCTTCAATATTAATGAGTTTTATATGACAAGGTGCTTGCAATGTAATATGCAGACGTACATGTAGTTGCTCTTTTTATCGATATGGAAGTATATCGTAATGATGATAGTGCCAGTATTTGATATCCAGTCTTATATTTCAAGATATCTCCTCATCGGAAAACACAGTAATCAAGCTGGATTTCCATCAACCCTTAAAAGCTAGAGCACCCCATGCAGTGTCTCCATGTCACAAAAGAAACATTTAATTCCTTTTAGGTATTGAGTCAACACAACAGAGGTATCTAGAAACCCTATAAATGCATGTGTTTAATAGTCGGACTAGCACTACATTGTGTATTGTTAATTAATTCCAGGAAAACGATTGTAGCAATAAATGGGTTTGCAAATGAAAGTGACCACCTTTCACGTAACATCTGGCCATTCCCGTATTCTTAGCGTATTTTCTCAGAGTGGGTAATATCGTTGTCAAAATTGGTGACATTCAATGAAATGTAGGATTTGTCTTTAAGTAACTGCTCCTGGACAGCAAAACAAAAAAATTGTAACAAGAGATGTTTGTAAAACACATGCCCCCATGGTACAAAATTGAAAAGGGTTATACACACACACATCATTAAATTGAGAGTAGTATCATCAATTCAAAATATTGAGCAGACAATATCTTCCTATGTCAAGTGTGGATTGATCATGTGACCTAAAAATCAATAGGAATCATCAACTCCTGGAGATGTACCAGTGTACCAAATTTGATGTCTGTCAAGCAAAGGGTTCTCACGATATTGAACGCACAGGATATTCCTATGTCCAGTTTGTCCCTTGACCTTTGACCATGTGACTTCAAATTCATTAGGGGTCATCTTCTCCTGAAGATGTACCAGTGTACCAAGTCTGATGTCTGTCAAGCAAAGGATTCTCGAGACATTGAGTGGTCAATATATTCCTATGTCCAGTTTGACCCTTGACCGTTGACCATGTGACCTCAAAATCAATAGGGGTCATCTTCTTCTGAAGACGTATCAGTGTACGAAGTTTGATGTCTGTCAAGCAAAGGATTCTCGAGAAATTGAGTGGTCAATATATTTCTATGTCCAGTTTGACCCTTGACCTTTGACCATATGACCTCAAAATCATTAGGGGTCGTCTTCTCCTGAAGATGTACCAATGTACTAAGTCTGATGTCTGTCAAGCAAAGGGTTCTCAAAATATTGAGCGGACAGTATATTCCTATGTCCAGAGTAAATTGACCCTTGACCTTTAACCTTTTGACCTGAAAAACAATAGGGGACCTCTTCTTTTCATAACCAACCCACATATGAAATATCATTACGATCAAGTGAATGGTTCTCAAGATATCGAGCGGACAACATGTGGTCTACCGACCGACCGACCAACCGACCGACCGACCGACAGGTGCAAACCAATATTCCCCTCTTCTTTGAAGGGGGGCATAATTAAAAAATAACTGTAAATTCTGTTATTTGTACTAATGTATATCTTGAAATGATTCAAAGGCATATTTATTGCAGAATCCATTACTAGTATTTTACAAGATACAAAATATTTCATTCTTCTCCATGGATATATCAATGTGTCTCTATTTGGCTTTAAAATTTAAGTAAAATCGAAAATGGCTATATACATGTAGCATTACATTTCTTGTACTATGAAAATACAAGGAATGCAAAGAGCGCGCGATAAATACATTTCCCGCTGTAATGCTTTGATGATTTCTGTATGTGAGCAATTTGAGCCTTGTTAATGAATTATGTAGTCATAACTCTTACCTTTTTTAAACGCAGGAAACTGAGCAGTTCCAGCACAAGTTTTGATCTGAAAAGCAACAAGAGGCCCATGGACCACATCGCTCACCTGAGTCACCTTGGTCCATATCAGAAGATTTTCCATATCTATTTGCATGTAAAACCGTAGTCCCTATTATGGCCCCATACCTACCCCTGGAGGCCATGGTTTTTGCAAACTTGAATTTACACTATGTCAGAAAGCTTTCATGTAAATGTGAACTTCTTTGGCCCAATGGTTCTTGAGAAGAAGATTTTTAAAGATTTTCCCTATATATTTGTATGTAAAACTTTGATCCCCTATTTTGGCCCCATCCTACCCCAGGGGGCCATGATTCTAACAAACCTGAATCTGCACTATATCAGAAAGCTTTCATATAAATCTCAGCTTTTCTGACTTAGTGGTTCTGGGAAGAAGATTTTTAAAGATTTTTCCTACATATTTGTATGTAAAACTTTGATCCCCTATTGTGGCCCCATCCGACCCCCGGGGGCCATGATCTTAACAATTTATAATCTGCACAATATCAGGAAGCTTTCATATAAATCTCAGCTTTTCTGGCTCAGTGGTTCTTGAGAAGAAGATTTTAAAAGATGTTTCCTATAAATTTGTATGCAAAACTTTGATGCCCCCCTTGAGGCCCCATCCAATCCCCGGGGTCCATGATTTTAACAAACTTGAATCTGCACTATATATTAAAAAAAACCGGAAAAAAAAAACAAACAAAGAAAAAGCTTTGACCCCCTATTATGGCCCCATCCGATCCCCGGGGGCCATGATTTTAACAATTTAGAATCTGTACTATATCAGGAAGCTTTCATATAAATATCAGCTTTTCTGGCTCAGTGGTTCTTGAGAAGAAGATTTTTAAAGATTTTCCCTATATATTTGTATGTAAAACTTTGATCCCCTATTGTGGCCCCATCCGATCCCCGGGGGCCATGATTTTAACAATTTAGAATCTACACTACCTAATAAAGCTTATCTATAAATTTCATCTTTTCTGGCCCAGTGGTTCTTGAGAAGAAGATTTTTTAATGACCCTACCCTATTTTTACCTTTTCTTGATTATCTCCCCTTGGAAGCTGGCCTGGCCCTTTATTTTAACAATTTAGAATTCCCTTTACCTAAGAATGTTTTGTGCCGACTTTGGTTGAAATTGGCCCAGTGGTTGTTGAGAAGAAGTTGAAAATGTGAAAAGTTTACGGACGGACAGACGGACGGACGGACGCCGGAATACGGGTGATCAGAAAAGCTCACTTGAGCTTTCAGCTCAGGTGAGCTAAAAAGCATAACCGTATGTGTTGACCAACACCAAGTTGATAGCTGTGTTAGATTAATAGACTTTTATCGACCACGTTTTATCTCTTTTAAAACAATATTCACTTTCACTCAGTTCAATATTTCCCGATGAACTCGCTATTAAAGACACTACAGAGTACCCCACGTCTCAACTCGCTTCTTCTAAAAGGACCAAAATTCAGAGAGCCCCGAACTTTCAGTTGGCTGACAGAACTTCATCTCTATTATGAATTTTGTCGAAGATTGTGCCAGAGAATGGGCTAAATATGAAAGGAAGAACTTAACACTTTGTCAGAATGAAAAAAAAAGTATAAGAGGAATATTAAAATATCGTATTACACTGAAACAAAAGTGTGTAACATCTTTCCTTCTGTGTTTATTAGAAATGGTGAAAGAATTAGATAGGATATATAAAGGATATGAATTGGCTCCAGCTAACAATGCTTTTAACAACATTGTCTTTGATTGTAAGGCTTAATATTACAACTGTATTTTAAATGAACTCGTAATCAAAAAGTTGAAGATAACGAATAATGATCAATCTCATAACTCCTATTAGGAATATAAAATAGAGACTTGGGCAAACCCGGAACCCTGGATATACCAGAAGTGGGATCAGGTGCCTAGCAGAAGTAAACATCCCCTGTCAACCGGCCACACCCGTCATGAACCCTATATCTTGATCATGTAGACGGAGTAATTCGTAGTTAAAATCAGTGTGCCAAGAACGGTCCAACAATCGGTATGAAACATGTCAGACACATTTTACCCAATGATAGGTTGTATTGGCAAACTAGATCATTATTACGATCATAGAATTTGCGAAATTCTTACTTTAAACGAGATTGTTGAACCCCTGTAACATCAACTTGTTAGTAAGTTACCCGTCTCGATTTGAAAACTGATCTTACATAGAACAAGTTCTTGCGTAGCGAATCAGTTGAGAGATATAAACACCATATGTAGGTGATAACTGATAAGGTGACAACTAATATTCCCAAGTTCCCTTTTAAAAGACGACATTCTTCTTTTTTTTAAACGCCCATTCAATAGGAGAAATAAGAGAGTTACCATACCTATATTGGATTCCAAAACTTCACAAAAATCTCTAAAATGGTACATTGCTTAATCCAGTGAATGTTCTACCAAGTCCCTATGTTTGCTCCTCATTAAAATATTAACTGCTATGAAGGAGAAACATATGCGAGAAGTGGTGTGAATCAAACATGGATTCTCAAATTTCCATAATATGTTAGTAAATTGGAAATCACAAAACTCCCCAAATTAACAGCGTCAAAATGTATGACCTTTCAGCATTCCACACGACCAATTAAAGACTAGGATTTTTAACATCACAAACAGCTGCTTCTTTAATGATATTGGAACACGGAAATATTCGTATCTTGTGATCAGTCATCCAAATATTTACTCTGCCAAACACCACTCTGATTCTACGCACAAGTTCTCTGAAGTTGATATAAAAAAACATGTGGAGTTTCTCATTGACAATATCTTCGTAGTCTTTGATGATCAAATCCAACAGTCTACTGGAATTCCCATGGGAACGAATCGTGCCACTTTATTAGCTTATCTGTTTTTATATTCCTAGGAGGCAGAATTTATTCAACAGCCTCTACAGAAAAAGAAAACAATTTCTTGCTGTGGCCTTCAACTCGACATCTAGATAGATAGACGACATTTTATCTATTAACAATGCTCACTTTCATTCATATGTCAAATCGATACATCTTATTGAACTCGAAATAAAAGACATCACAGAGTAGTCCATATCTGCTACATATTCAGATATTTTATTGAACATAGATGTTAACGGCAAACTAACAACTCAATTTTATGACAAACGAGATGACTTTAACTTCTCCATCGTTAACTTCCTATATGTGTGTACCAATATTCCATTATTACTTGATTTTGGTGTTTATGTCTCTTACCTGATTCAATACGTTAGGGCATGTTCTGCATATGGTCAATTTTTAAATCGAGACAGGCTACTTACAAATAAATTGATGTTGCAGGGGTTTCAAGATTCTCGATTAAAGTCAGTATATCGCAAATTGTATGGTCGTTATAATGATTTAATTTGCAAATAGAACCTGACATTATGTCGAATGTTGTCTGACGTGTTTCACACCAATTGCTAAGCCGTTCTTTATGTAAAGATTTTGGTTTCATATTACTCTGAGCAAGACAGAGGGTTCACGGCAGGTGTGACCAGCCAACAGGGGATGTTTACTCCTCCAAGGCATGACCAGCCAACAGGGGATGTTTACTCCTCCAAGGCATGACCAGCCAACAGGGGATGTTTACTCCTCCAAGGCGTGACCAGCCAACAGGGGATGTTTACTCCTCCAAGGCGTGACCAGCCAACAGGGGATGTTTACTCCTCCAAGGTGTGACCAGCCAACAGGGGATGTTTACTCCTCCAAGACGTTTTTTCTTGAGTCTGTGACTGTCATGCTTTTGATTGTGTAATCATTATAGGATTCATAGGATTGATTGCTTCGTTATCTTCACCTTCTTTCATCAATGATCATAGTATGTAAAGATATTCGAATGCAACGCCTGCGTTCTGCATTATGTACTCGAAGAATTGCTACACCTATATAAGGACCCGTCCTTTGTCAATTTGATTAAATTACAGTTTGGTTGACGTTTTATTAACATAACCATGTGATGAATGAGATCGTTGTCGTAAAATGTACTGATTTGAAGTCTAATACAAATTAGTTTTCTTGTTGCAAGGCCCCGTTTTAAATCATTTTTATCTCAGAACAATCTTTGAAAAAAGATCTTAGAATTTTGCATTCAATTGGTTCGGTGGCAGGTTGTGGTTTCAAACTGATGCAATATTAATGGTTGTTGGATTTGTCTGTTTACAAACATATTTTGTGTTTTCTATCTCTGTTCTCTGATACATTAGGACAGCACGGTAAAATGTCTCTACCTTAAACATCCAGTGAAGATACTGGATAATCTTAAACTTTGAAAGTTTTGCTAAAGTTTAGTTATATGAGAGAGAATTAATTCTAAACCCAAAGTTTGGGCTTCATTGTTTACTTTTATTTTTTCGTTCGAATCATGTGACTTATGCAATACATCGCTAAAGATTTTTCTATTCACTAGCGTTCAGAAACTAGGCATTTCGGCTTTTCCAACACGCAGATAACATTACTGCATTGTTTTGAAATATTCAAACTATTCAATTATTCGTGCTAAAAAGGGCACTTACAAGAAAGGGTGCAGATAACGAACAGTGATAAAACTCAACTCCTAAAAAGAACACAGACTTAAGAGAAGGGCAAACATGGACCCCTGTACATACCAGAGTGGGATATGGTGCTTAGGAGGAGTAAGCACCCCCTGTCGACCAATCACATCCCCGTAAGCCCTATATCTTGATCAGGTAAATGGAGTAATTCGAAGTCAAAATCAATGTGCAAAGAGCGTATGAAACATTTTACCCAATAGGTTGTAATAGGCAAACTTGATCGATATAACGACCATAAACTTTTCGAAATGCTGACTTTAAACGAGACTCTTGAAACCCTTGTAACATTAACTTGTTTGTCAGTAGCCTGCCTCGATTTAAAAACAGACAGAATCAGTTGAAAGACATAAAGACCATATGCAGGTGATAATGGAATATTGTTATGTAAATATGCAACTACATTCTTCAATTTTATTCAGCTCACAATCAGTTATATTGAACACATTTAGTTTGAGATAGGTATTGTTTAACACCTAGAAGGTTTTGTTGTTGTTGATAACAGCGAAGCTAAATATGGCGTCGCAATACATTATTTACACCAAATGCGATATATTTCCCGCGCTAAATGAATAGTTGTTGGTACACGTCCAAACTTCGGAATTTCCTGATTCTACGCGCCTGTTCAGGATAAATCTACACATAAAACATACACTGGCTGCGCTCACCCCAATAGTAGCACTGTAAACATGTTATAAGATGACGTATTTGGTTGTGGTTATGTTAAACATTACGTTGAAACACTGACTTCTGACAAAATGAAATACATAAAAAGAATAAAGTATGTTTATGTACAATATGTATGGTAGTAATTCTTCTTTTAACAATGATAATGATTAGCAAATATGTTGCTTAGTACGAAAAGTAGCTGATGATTTCATGAAAATGTATTTAAGTTGCGTACGAGTTTGATTACTGTAAAGGTAGTCACGAACTCGCAGATGTTTCCTCATATCATAATACGTGCACATGCATCCTCCTCCTCCACCCCCACCCAATGTACCGAAATACAAGTGTATATACCGATAACAGATAGAACCTATTTTTGACGTTTTCTATCAAATAAGGTCACATAAGAGCAGGATTATTATAGTTATTCAAACAAGCACTTGATTATTCATTGATTTGGTGACAGGTATGGTTAGAATAAACTAGAAAACACAGTTTATCTGTCATTAATCGTACTTTTTTATGCAATTATTTTTTTCAATTCTGTTTTGGATCATATTGCAGATGTCGATTTTCAATCGATGTAATATTTAATGGTCGTTGAATCCTTTTCTTCTACGCTTTGTTATGTAATAATGATAGTATCGGTAAGGATGAGTCATCACACTGATGGCGAAAATAAACAATAAATTCATTTTAAGGAAATCATGATAGGAAAGCCACATATATTCGTTTGAATCCCACGTCGTAGTATATCGCTCGTGGATGCCAAAGGTCAAGTAAAGTTTTGATTTACTAAGGCAGCGTGTGGCGGAGGCTGTTATTTCTTTGTAATCACAGGCAGCGTGTGGCGGAGGCTGTTATTTCTTTGTAATCACAGGCACCGTGTGGCGGAGGCTGTTATTTCTTTGTAATCACAGGCAGCGTGTGGCGGAGGCTGTTATTTCTTTGTAATCACATACGGATCACATTCACAGAACTTCACACATTTAATAAGCATTATGCACAACACCGCGACACATGTATTTACAGATCTATCATAGAACAGGTAGAACATATTCAATATATGTGATGTATATAAATAACTAACTTAAACAAATTAATATTTGTCTTAATCATACAAATCTAAAATCGCTACATTGGATACAGAAGAATCTTTAATTATCAATGATCTATGGATAAATGCTAGGTCTATTGTAATCTCGGCTTTAGCTTCGGCTCGGCTGGATCTTTGGACTTTGTTGGGGTGGGGTTTTTTTATTGGCGCCTTCACTGAAACTCGAAGCAGTCTAGCAATTAATGTGACACTGGCGTTTTCAAATAAAGTTATTAGACTGTTAAACTAACTCTAACCACTATTAATTTTGCACTGCTTACCGTCTGGGTATGAAAATTCCAAAATGAAAACAGTCACTAAATTTTCCTTTCAAATGATGACTTCCATGGCATTATATTTTATCTCCTGAAATTGAAGAGCTCCTATAGTCTGTTTTATCAAACTACTGATACATAGTATCTCCACATACCTACTTGTATGTCGCTAATTTAATAAACACACTATAGGAACTCTTCAATTTCTGGAGATAAAATATTACGCCATGGCAGTCATCATTTGAACGGAAAATTTAGTGATTGTTTATTTCATGGAATTTGTATACTGAGTAATGCAGCATTAATAGTGATACAGAGTTGGTTTAATAGTCAAATAACTTATTTGATGCAAACAGCATATTTGGACTGTTCCGAATCGCAGAGCAGTCCTTCATGATTCATGTCTGGAAATTTGCTCTCCGCTTTGGTCGCTTCTAGCAATTAATGTGCATTTAGGTGATACTCTAAGTGTTGTTCGCTTCAAATAAGTGATTTGACTGTTAAACTAACTCTATCACTAGTAATTTTGCGTTGATTACCGTCTAGGCATGAAAATCCCAAAATGAAAATATTCAGCCGAGATTATGGGGGATGATTGCGGAGAATGGTTTGTCCGCGGGTCCATGTTTGCTCTACTCTAAATTTTGTGTTCTTCAGGGGATTTATAAAAAAGTTTTTTTTTAAATATGTGATTTCCCCGCCGATCACCTTTATAAGTCGTTCTGCATAGTAAATTTCTACTTTCTGCAAGCTTTTGAGATAACCACTTGTGAGATACTGATATACATGTATGTACATGTATATGTACATTTATATGTACAAGCCCATATCTTAGCTCCTCACGAAAATATTAACAGCTGTGAAGGAGAAACTTCAAACTTACTGTGCGACTACATATGCCAATTATGCCAGTTAACCAAATGTGATTCTAAAAAATTCTAAAGAACTTTTAGTAAACTTGAAATCGCAAAAGATTTTCCAAATTAATAACATCAAAACCTATGACTTTTCAACACTTTACACAACCATTCCTCACAATAAATTAAAGACTAGACTTTTTGACATCATAGACAGTTGCTTCTTCAACAAAAATGGAAAACGGTAATATTCATATCTAGTGATCAGTCATCCAAATATTACTTTGTTAAACACCACTCTGATTCCAAGTACAAGTACTCTGAAGTTGAAATAAAAAATATGCTAGAGTTCCTCATTGACAATATCTTCGTGGTCTTTGGTGATCAGGTCTCCAACAATCTGTTGGAATTCCCATGGGCATGAATTGTGCTCCTTTGTTAGCTGGCCTGTTTCTATATTCATATGAAGCAGAATTTATTTCAAAACTTGTACGCGATAAGAAAAATTCTCTTGTTGTGACCTTCAATCGAGTCTCGATTGAAGTCAGCATTTCGCAAATTCTATGGTCGTTATAACGATCTAGTTCGTCAATACAACCTCGCATTGGGTCAAATGCTGTCTGACGTGTTTCATACCGATTGTTAAGCCGTTCTTGGCACACTGATTTTGACTGCGGATAACTCCGTTTACCTGATCAGGATATGGGGCTCACGGCGGGTGTGACCGGTCAACAGGGGATGCTTACTCCTCCTAGGCACCTGATCCCACCTCTGGTGTGTCCAGGGGTCCGTGTTTGCCCAACTATCTATTTTGTATTGCTTGTAGGAGTTATGAGATTGATCACTGTTCGTTATCTTCACCTTGCATATATCGACGACGTTTTGTCTGTCTATTAACAATAATAACTTTCATTCATATGTCGATTCGATATATCCCTGTAAGCTCGAAATAAAAGACACCACAGAGTCGTCCACTTCTGTTTCATACCTATACATTTTATTGAAAGTAAACATTAATGGCAAACTGACAACTCAACTTAATGACAAACGGGATGAATTCAGCTACTCCACCATCAACTTTCCATATTTATGTAGCAATATTCCATTATCACCTGCATATAGTGTTTATATCTCTCACCTGATTTGATACGCAAGAGATTGTTCTGTGTATGGTCAGTTTTTTAATCGATGCAAGCTACTGACAAACAAGTTGAAGATACAGGGGTTTCAACAGTCTCGATTGAAGTCAGCATTTCGCAAATTCTATGATCGTTACAACGATCTAGTTCGTCATTGAATACTGTTAGGCCGTTCTTGGCACACTGATTTTGACTACGGATAACTCCGTTTACCTGATCAGGATATAGGGCTCACGGCAGATGCGACCGGTCGACAGGGGATGCTTACTCCTCCTAGGCACCTGATCCCACCTCTGGTGTGTCCAGGGGTCCGTGTTTGCCCAACTATCTGTTTTGTATTGCTTATAGGAGTTGTGAGATTGATCAATGTTCGTTAACTTCACCTTCATCTCACAATTTAAGTGGTCATCTCAAAAACTTGCAGAAAGTAGAATTTGCTATGCAGAACGACTTATAAAGTTGATCGGCGGGGAAATCACATATTTTAAATAAGTTTTTGGTTCTATATAATTTTTTATTTACGGTGGGGGGCTAAGTACATTATATAAACCTATCCACACTTCAGGTGCCTGTGCAATGGATTCCTTTCATTTATGCCGATTAAAATATGAGCATTGCATTCCAGAAAGATTCATCTCTCTATAGTTTTGTTATATGATGTGCTTACATGCATTGAATATTTCGGACAACAATCTTCGCACCTTTTAGACAGCTATAGAAGTATTTCCCAACATATTAACCCAACACGAGGCAAGTTACAACTACGTATACCATGGCATAAAGTTCACTCCATATCAAACGATCGCGAAAAGAAACAAACATAATGGGTTGATTCATATTACCCGCATAAATTTAATCTGCCAAGTTAAGCGTGTGGTCGCTTTTCTTCTTTTACTGATCTAAAACTACGGTAATGTTATATAAATAACAGTGACAAAGTTTATTATTCAGATCAAGAAGCTGTCAATTATTCATTGTTCATTAATTTCAGGAAAACGACTGTGGTTGTAAAGGTGATTACAATAAAAATGACCAAAAACATACGGTCTATTACCATAGCGATCTCCTGCCACTCGTTCACGTGACTTTCGGTCATTCCTGTATCGTTAGAGATGCGTATTTTCTCAGAGTGGGTAATCTCGTTGTCAAAATTGGTGACATTTAATGAAATGTAGGATTTTCCTAAGTCCTCTTGGACATCCATTGTTGATAAGTTGAGTACACAGGTTCTTCTCCTATTTTGATCGTCGGAACACCTACTATTCTAACAAATGAAACAATTTTGGAAAAAATGAAATATCATATCTGTCACTGACAATGCTTTGTATGAATAAAAATATCGGTGTTTTCAGTAAGATGCTTATTTTTTACAAACTGCAAAACGATTACTTCTAATTTACCTGTACTCTGTTCCTTATGTGGGATGCTCGCCTCGTGAAGCATGGTTGGATTTTATTTTTAGACTGGCGCAGGAGAAATCGTCTTCCAAACCGAAGAAAAACTTTATTCATCCAGGCTGGAACCTTCCCGTCGTTGGGTCCCCGGAAATACATGTTTAACACGCACACCGTCATCACCAGCGACAGCGACACAAGGAACATGGAGCCCGCAAAATACATACCTGGATTGCAGAGAATATCTATGTTGAGAATATTTATGTTGTCTTCGCATATATTTTTTTTAATTAAAAATCAAGATTTCGTGTAACGACATTTTATAGTTGTCATGTATAAATCTCTTACAATGTTCAGTTACAATAGGGCACTAATTCATATTTAAGGGTTAGACATAGACTACGCTTTTCATCGGATGCTAGAATTAATTTTGGGGGGCTTGCTTCAGGTAGAGTCTCTTCAGAGCTCTGGGACTTCATGTCCATGTACGGACGTGGTTTCGTCCGGGATGACGGGTGGTTGTCGTCGGTAACAGGATGCCGTTGGTGAAGAAGTGCGAAACATTCAGAGAGAACCCACGCTAAGCTTCGGGACGAAGCTTCCCCGAGTGGGGGGAAGTGTAGCGGACAGTATAAAAGGGAATTTTTTCTGCCTCGCTAGAGAGCTAGCTTTTCTAATGATGTGGTAGAGTCTCTCCTCTTGATCACGCAAGTTAAGCATTGGCGAGCGTGATCAGCACTTGGCTGGGTGATCGCAACACGTTACAATAGTGCATTCGCTCTAAATGAAGACAAATATTGCAAAATGTGCCATAAATCAATATAAACCCACAATAATTCTTGCATGTGTGTGACACCATAATTCAGCACCATCCCCGTCTTTTTCGCAAATGACTAATTTCAGTTTTAGAAAAGTATATTCGTGGACGTCAAGCGACACCAGATTTATATACGATAAAACTGTGAGCAAATATTTTTGTTTGATGTTTGTATTTTGTATTCGAAAAACGTCCATGCAAAGACCTCTGTTTTGTCAATATTGATCAAATTACGATTTAATTTCAATGGCATCATGAAAAAGAGGCGAGTGAGTATTTTGCCGTAAAATGTACCGATTTCAATACCCTGCGTTTTAACCTCTTGAAATACACTTCTACTTTTGTAAGTTTGGAATGAAGAGCTGTAGTAACCATATCTATTCTTTGATAAACGAAAAAGAAAAACCATTGATTTCATATATTTTAAATGTCCGAGTTCACAAGTAGATTCAGGTCCCCGACATTCAGAAACGAAATATCCGCCCATTTAGACACTTTGTCCAATAATGAAATGTTGTTTGTACAGGTCTATACAAATAGAGTGATCTGATGAGATGACTGGTATGTTGTGTGTTTGCTGTCTAATAAGATCTTTGTACTCACCTTTTGTATGGAAAAGAAATTTGAGAAGATGGATAACTGGTTTGTTCTATGTACTCGCATATATATTGAAAGTAACCTGATGAGGAATGTAACTTGTTTGTTTTTTGATTACGCAAACATTTCATAAATAATCTTTTAAGTTTGTTGATTGGTGTTTTTTTTTTTAATGTCCTGTCGAGAATTTTCCACTCCTATTGAGACGTCATCAGTTGTAGGTGAAGTACAGCAAATTTAGATCTATGCTTAGCGCTCAGGGTCGTAGCAGTGAGGGTTCTTTAACGTGCCAACGCCTGCCGCGACACGGGACCTCCGGTTGTTAAAGTAAATTCGAAAGACACGTGATTCTCACTTCTAAATGCCGAGCGTTTGGCGAAGGAGCAATCACTACCTAGGTTTGACGCGGCCATGGCAAGAGCGGGGCTCGAACTCACAGTCTCTCAGCTACGAAGCGAACGCTCTACTACAGGTACTAAGCTACCGTGACCGGTCTCGTATAAGTTGGAGATAGTTCGTATTTTGTACTCACCATACGTGAGTACAATATACCAGCATATATTCTGAAAGTAATCTTATGAGATGAGTATCTGGTACAAGTGTGTTCTGTATACTCACCGACGTATGGAAAGTGATCTGACGAGGCGGGTAACTGATCGCTGACCATCAGGAGGAACACGGCTAGAGACAAGAGAACTGTCACACTCAAAGAAACCTTTTCTCCCGATTCGGGGGGCAGGAGAAACGCTAGAATGGCCACTGATGACGTCAGCATGCAGGGAAAGAGAACGGAAAGAATATAAAAGGTCGGTTTACGGTGGATCTTTAAGTAAAACGACACATCTGGGAACGGTTCTTCGCAGCATTTGTAGTAAGCTACATTTCGTCTGGCGGGAAACGATAGGACAGTCCATTCATTGTTTGTGATATAGAAATCCATGTCTCCTACAAACAAAATGCACGTGATCATCTGCTACTGATCTGAATTGTTCTCAGTTTACATATTAAATCTGAAATATCTTAAATACTCGTATTATCATAATCGCTAATTTAAAGGAATTTCATTCCAATATTCATCGTTCACAAGGTCACTCGGGAGATTTATTACAATTGGTCAGCGTCCGTCGTGCGTTTACAATTGAATATTTTTAACTTCTTTTTGATAACTACCATTCCCATTATTTTCAAATTTGGTATCTACCATCTTCAGGACAAGTGAGATATAAATTTCATCTTCCAGAACTCCGGCACCCCCGTGGGCCCTAAGAGTGGGACAAAAACTGTCAAATATTGACCAATTTCCCACACTCCTCTACTATACAACTGCACATCTGTAGGAATAGTGATGTAGAGTAGGAATGCCTCTGCCAAAATTACAACTTTCATGATTCTCGGGATAGAGGTTCTGGCTCCAGGACGGGGCCAAATTTGGTATATAGGGTTTAAAACATATTTCAAATGCTATCATACTAAGGTAAATTGTAAATATGATCCCAGGGATAGGGGTTTAGGTATTAGGGTAGGGCCAAAATGGTCGTTGTGATTAAATGTTTTAACAATTGAACATTTTTTTTGATAATTTTTTCAAATTTGATATGAAGCATCTTTGGGACATAGAGGGACATAGTTTATCCCTTCTTCTGTACAACTGTACGTCCGTAAAAATGAAAAGAAATGCATAGTCATGTAGAGCAGATAGGCTTCTACCAAAACTGTAAATTTCATGATCCCTAGGGTAGAGGTTCTGACTCCACGGCAGGGCCAAACTTGGTATATATAGTGTACATGTGTAAAACATTTGAATAACATATTCTTCAATGCTATTGACACTAAATTGAAACTAAATCTACATTTAGAAGGAATAGGTAGTCCTCTACAAAAATTGTAAATTCTATGGTCCCAGGGATAGGGGGTTTTGGTTCCTGGGCGGGACCAAAATTAATATAGTGATTGTTGTCTTTATCATTCGAAAAACTTCTTTAATTCTGCTGATACGGTATAAAAACTAGATGCATATTTAGGAAAACAGAGAAAGGTGTACCAAAACTGTACATAAAAGTTTCCCAATGAAGTGTTCAAAATATTCATACTGTGTTAATGTTACACATATGTATATTATGTAGTCTTTCATCAGTATTGGCATATTTTCTGGGCATTTATGTTTTAAGAACATATCTTGTTTTAAACTGTTGCTAGATATCAAAATTCAACTTACATATGCAGAACAGAAAATATTTTCTAGATTTCAATGCCCTTGGAGCTATTATACTTTTAACTAATACCCAGGTGACCGATAAGGCCTACTCAGGTGACCGATAAAGCCTGTGGACCTCTTGTTGATGTTAAAGATAAGTTAAATTTACGTTTTGAATAACTTTGGAAATTATTTTGTTTACACTTCAAAAACTCGGCCTTTAAAATATAAAATTTATTGCAATGCCTCAGATTACCACACAAAGTATACATACCGCTCCAGATTACTACCTGTTCCATATTACCGTAAAGTTTTATATACGCTCCATATTACCGTAACGTTCTATATACCGCTCCATATTACCGTAAAGTTCTATATAGGGCTCCAGATTACTACCTGTTCCAGATTTCAGTAAAGTTTTATATACCGCTCCAGATTACCGTAAAGTTCTATATAGGGCTCCAGATTACTACCTGTTCCAGATTACCGTAAAGTTCTATATACCGCTCCAGATTACCGTAACGTTCTATATACCGCTCCATATTACTGTAAAGTTCTATATACCGCTCCAGATTACCGTAACGTTCTATATACCGCTCCATATTATTGTAAAGTTCTATATACCGCTCCAGATTACCGTAAAGTTCTATATACCGCTCCAGATTACTATAAAGTTCTATATTTACATTCAGTGTATTTCTCATCATTGAAATGCATTGGAAATCTACAGCATTCAAATTCCTATAACACATCTAAACCTTATCACTGCGTATGAATACAAAACAGGAACTACATTAACATGTAGTCTGCTACATGTAAACATTGTAAATAGAAACTACATGAAGTCAAAATGGATGATGAATTGCAACCTAATTTCAATTTCAATTTTGAGGATATGGACATCTTAGAAGTGTTTTCTCAAACTGATTTTGATTCGTTACTGGTGAATTTACCAGAAAGCAGTCACTTAAATGTAAATCTACATGTTGAAGAAAACCCTGAAATGCCTGAAACACCCATTTCCTCTGATCAGCCACAAGCAAAGGTATCAATCACAGCAACAATTAAAATATCTTAATAAGATTTTTTAATAAATATAAATTCATGAATTAACTTATAAATTAAAGCAAATTAAATAAATTTATTTTGTCAAAGAGAATATTTTTTTCTTTAAGAAATGAAACTTATAATTCTTTGTTTGATGCATGTATCAAACGAAACATTGGACGGAAAACTACATCAATGCGCGTAGCGCATTGATGAAAAAGTTTTCCGTCCAATGTTTCGTTTGATACATGCATCAAACAAAGAATTATAAGTTTCATATCTTATCATTTAATTATGTTTTTAAGATAGAAAAACAAATAGTTTCTCCCATCAAAAAGCTTAAATTAACGTTTCTGAAATGGCGCGTAGGAATACATATAGGCAAGAATGATGTACTGCCCCAACGTCAGTAAGTTAACCAGATCAAAGTGTTTCAGTTGAATTTATTATGATAACACAATGATGTTGATGGTAAAAAGCTGTAAAAGATACAAAAAGTTCAATTACAATTGATGTCCAAACATGCGTTCCATAAATAGACACACAACATAATTAAAGAATGAATTATGGCACAAACTGTTTTCCATAGTTTTAAATTTTGAACAAGGCCACATTCTAATTTACTAGCAATTCCAAAATTTATACTATTGCCTTTGATTACAGTGCAGAACACAATACCAAACTCATAGAAAATAATTATTGCATCACATAACTACTCATTTTACAAAATGATAGCAAACGTTCAATATGTGAAACACGTGGTACATCGTACATTCAGCACGGTCACTTAATAGTCCACCTAGATAAGCTACTACATACAAAATGTACAATACAAACTTTCCAGTTAATACTATGACTAGATAAAACAGAATATTCAAATACTTACACTGTGATGGGCCACAATTTGCGATATTGAACACGAGGTCAGAAAAACGTGTAACCAAAAAATATGGCGGTTCATAACTAAACAATATCCAAAGAGAGATAACTCAATATAAAAGAAGTCAAAAGATAACTCTTGCCGGGACGGCACACTCCTCGCCTGATGTTATTTGACATCACTTCTAAATTGCTATTTCAACTACGCAGTCACAGTCATAAAATGTGAAGATATATGTAAGAGTAGAGTTGGACTAATCGTCAGACAACAAAAGCACAACTTCGGTCACAGGACGCGTGAACACCGATGATCCACCTTCACGATACACTACTCGGACCTCTACCTTCCTAACCTTGCCATCACTACTA
Organism: Ostrea edulis; assembly: GCF_947568905.1. Lineage (NCBI taxonomy): Eukaryota > Metazoa > Mollusca > Bivalvia > Ostreida > Ostreidae > Ostrea > Ostrea edulis. The sequence continues at coordinate 63,691,658 of NC_079168.1, read as the reverse complement.
GGGAAGACTTTGGTGATGATACCCATTGGCCAATAGTTGCGTGCAACTGAATTGTCTCTCATCAGAACCACATCTCCCTCTGAAAGGTTACGCCGATCGTATTTCCATTTTCGATAACTCTGTAGAGTGTCTAGGTATTGTGATTTCCATCTTCTCCAGAACACTTCAGCGAGGTGTTGGACACGTTTCCATTGTGCACGGTACATGTTCTGCTCATCTACTGTTGGCAAACTGATACTCGTCATGGCTGGTTTTTGAGTAAGCATCATGGATGGACTCAAAGGTAGAGGGTTTTCAGGGTCGGTCGATAACGATACGAGAGGTCGTGAGTTCACTATTGCAGATGCCTCTGCAAGAAATGTTGTAAGAACCTCATGTGTCAAGGAACCAGGGAGTATCTCTGATAGCATTGCATCAAGAATCCTTCTCGTTACCCCAATCAAGCGCTCCCACACACCTCCCATGTGGGAGGAATGTGATGGGTTAAATAGCCAAGCTGTTCCATTGTTATACAAGAAGTTCTTCACAGGTCCATCTTCCACGTTTATGGTGTCGATTTGGAGATCTTCTGTTGCACCCACAAAATTTGTTCCCCTATCCGAACGAACTTGTACAACCTTGCCACGGATGGCAACGAAACGCTTGAATGCATTAATAAATGCAGATGAACTCATGTCTTCTACCACCTCGATATGGATACCTCTAGTTGCCAGACAGGTAAAGAGTATGGCCCAACGTTTTGCACGTGCAGCTCCACCTCTTGTTCTCCGAGTGACCACTTCCCAAGGACCGAAAGTGTCAAGGCCTACATAAGTGAACGGAGGGCTTGGCTCTACACGTTCGGGTGACAGATCAGCCATCTTCTGGTGCTCCATCTGTCCACGTAGTTTCCTACACTTAACGCACTTATGGATGACAGACGAGATCAAACGTTTGTCTCCAATGATCCAAAACCCGGCGTTTCGTATAGTTCCAGAGGTTATGTGTCTACCCTGATGTTTAGCAAGAGAATGGAAATGTCTGACAAGAAGCAGAGCGATGTGATGTCGGCCTGGAATGATGACTGGGTTTCTGACATCGCGAGGAATCTTGCTCCTGTTCAACCTTCCTCCAACTCTCAGTACGCCTTCGTCGTCAAGGAAAACATCAAGAGACAGTAAGGTACTTGACTTCAGTAAAGGTTCGCCATGAACTAGAGATTCATATTCTTCAAAGTAAAACTCTCGTTGAACTGCCTTGATGATCATCAACTTTGCTTGCTGAAAGGCATCAACAGTTTTGGATTTGGAACACACATGCCACCCCGCACAATCACTGTTGCGATGGAATGACTCTGCAATGTGTTTCAGCAAAGAGAAAGTCTCTGTGAGATTCTTCCAAGTTGAGAATCTAGAGAATCTGTCAGATCCCAATGACGGAGCGGTCACACATGTTTTATTGGAGATGACAACTGATCTCACTTCCTTGTCGTTGTCCGGGTCAATGATTTCAAATGTTTCATTGATGGGTTGGGTTTGTTCTATAAGATAAGCTGGTCCTTTTATCCAAGCGCTATCTTTCAAGTCTTGTGCTGGTAAAGCACGAGTAGCCTGATCTGCAGGATTCCTTTCCGTTGGAACAAATGACCACTGGACCGGTTTAGTCATTTTCTGAATGAATGACACACGATTGGTTACGTAAGTGTAAAATCGTCTTGATGTGTTATAAATGTATCCAAGGACCACACGACTGTCAGAATACATACTGAATTCATCAATCGGAATCGAAAGGTGATCTGAGATGGAACAAGCTAGTTCCACAGCCAATACCGCTGCACACAATTCCAGTCGCGGAATTGTGTGTCCATGAGGTGGAGCGAGTTTTCCTCTTCCCATGACGAAACCGACGTTGCATTCATCTTTCTGAGAAGTTGTCTTCAGGTAGCCAACTGTGACAATTGCAAGTTCAGACGCATCACAGAAGATATGAACTGATTTCTCTTTACAGTTTGACAGGGAACCAGGTAGGTATGTACGTGGTATTTTGATATCCTCTAGATGAACTAATGACTCCTTCCAGCGTTTCCAGTCACCCATCTGTTCTACTGGTAACGTTTCATCCCAGTCGACCGCGCCACATACCAGGTGTCTCAGGAGACTCTTTCCTTCAAGCACAACAGGAGCAAGAAACCCAATGGGGTCGAATATGCTGTTTATCGTAGACAATACTCCTCTTTTCGTGTAAGGTTTGTCTCCCGTAGCGACTTGAAAGAAAAATACATCAGATTCCAAGTTCCAGTTGAGTCCTAGACTACGTTGGTTCGGAAGAGAGTCCTTTCCAAATTCAAGTTCCTTCATACCTTTAGCTAAATCATCTGCTGGAAAGGCGTTCAGCACGTCTTTGTGGTTAGAGGCTATCTTATGTAATCGCAAGTTGCCTTGTGACTGGAGAGCTTGTTGTGTTCGCTTCATCAGGTCAATAGCTTGTGGGACAGTAGGAAGAGATAACAGACCATCATCGACGTAGAAATTGTTCTCTACAAAGTCAGTTACATCCTTCCCAAATTCTGGCTCAGCAACTGCTGCTGTCTTGCGAAGACCATAAGTGGCAATTGACGGTGACGGGCTATTTCCAAACACATGAACCGTCATTCTGAATTCTATCATTGTTCTGTTTGGATCATTCTCTTCATACCAAAAGAACCTTAGGAAGTTTCGATGGTCCTCGCGTACCTTAAAGCAGTAAAACATCTGCTGGATGTCGCCCATGATTGCGACTGATTCCTTGCGAAATCTCAACAAGACTCCTAGCAGACTATTGGTAAGATCTGGCCCAGTTAGAAGAACATCATTTAAAGATAATCCTCCATATTTAGCTGAAGAGTCAAACACGGCTCGTAGTTGATCAGGCTTTTTGGGGTGATATATGCCAAATATGGGAAGAAACCAACATTCTTCTTGTTCTGATATTGGTGGTGCAACCTCTGCATGGCCATTTTTCAAGATTCCGTCCATGAATGCAAGAAAATGTTCTTTCTTAATTGGATTTTTCTGAAGATTGACATCTAATGCATTGGCTCTTCTAAGAGCAAGTGATCTGTTGTTCGGAAGTTTCAATCGTTGTTGGCGAAAGGGTAGAGGGGCAACCCAGTTTCCAGTGTTGTCCTTCTGAAGGCTTTCGTGCATGATTTGAAGGAATTCACGATCATCTACAGACATGCCTGGTTTTTCATCGTCCTTTGTCCTCTGAAAAACATTCTTGCCAAAGTCTTCATTGTTAAGATGTGTTGCTGCGTTTCTGTTGCTGAAACCATAATGTCGGTTAGAATCCTCACAAATCCTGAACTCATTTGTACAGGGAGGAAATAATGATACACGACCGGATCCTAGTAAGTGGGTTTTGTATGTGTTGACCACTGCTGGCGCATGAGTCTTGCCTAAACAAGTTTCACCTATTATGGCCCACCCAAGATGAAGTTTCTGTGCGTAAGGTTGGTTACCATAACCAATGCGTTGATCAAGGACATGGTGAGCCTGGATAATGTCTCTTCCCAGGAGCAAAATAATGTCCGCATCATGATCGAGTGGAGGAATGAATCTTGCTACATCACGAAGATGGCTGTAATGCAACGCAATGTCCTGTGTGGGAATCTCATCGCGTACATTTGGAACCTGACTGCATTCGATCAAAGTCGGTAGATTCATCTTACAGCTACTGTCGTATGACTCAACAACAAAACCTTCTGCTTTCCTTCCCGATGTCTGAATAGTTCCACCACATGGTGAGAGCATGTATGAAGTAGAGTAACTCTGTATGTTAAACAGCTCAAAGAACTCGGGACTGACAAGAGAACGGTTCGATTGATCATCGATGACTGCATACATCAGTTTTGCATGCTGGGGTTGTTCTTTTGGGAATACTCGAACAAGTAAGGTTTTAGCACAAGACTTGCCACCAAAGTTCCTTCCACAAATTTCAGTGCAAGCAACTTTCACATCTGAAGTTTCCTTAGAGTCATGCTTCTCCCCGCCATCATGCCTTCGTTCTAATCGGTTCTTTGCGGCATGACAATGGAGTGCTGTGGGATGAGATGTACTGTCACATTCGTCACACTTCACAGGGACTGAACAGTCTTTGTTTATGTGATCGTGATTCACAACATCTAAAACAAATGTTTTTGTCCTTTAAGAACTTCCTTCTTTCTTCCAGGGATTTCATCGCGAAGCCCTTGCATTTATTAAGGGAGTGAAATGTATTGTGCAAGGGACATTTTCTTTCCTCTTTGTCTTCCTCCGCCCGAGATATATCCGTTTTCTTGGAAGAAACATGTAAATTCCTTTCACGTACACGTTTGCCATGATGTTGACTGTCTATTTTAGATTCCATAAAGTAAGTGAATGATGGGTTGTTCTTTGTGCGACTCTGCTCCCGAATAAAGTCTGCGAAGACTGTAAAAGGTGGGAATGATACACAATGATCCTTCATGTATTTCACCGCTACATTTGTCCACTTTTCCTGGAGGCTGAATGGAAGCTTTCTCACTATAGGAATCACACCCGTAGAGCTATCGAAATAAGCCAACAAACAAGAGTATCTGCTATCTTCCTTGGCTGCATTTATCTCGTCGATGATGTCAGACAGATCATATAAACGATGGATGTCCTTAGAAGTGATAGTAGGAAATGTATCTAGCTTTGACTTCAGTGTTGCTTCCATCATCTCAGGGCATCCATATCTTTCTTCTAGTCGAGTCCAGCATCTTGTAAGTGTGCGAGCTGGATTGTTCGAGTTGGCAGCCTTGATGCTCAGCATGTGCTGCTGAGATAAGGGACCCGTCCATTTAACAAGAAGATCAACTTCCTCTGCTGGAGTGACTTTGAGATCAAACATGATAGATTTGAAGCTATTCTTCCATGTAGGATAGAATTCTGGCTTGTCATTAAAGTGGATCAGACGCGAAAAGAGCAATTCCTTTTTTAACAGAAATTGTGTGAAATCTGTTGCAAGACACTGAGAAGCAGTCTGACCCGAAGGTGTTTGCACAAAATCTGGCGGTGGAGTTCGTGAGTATACAGGCACATTTGATTCTTGAGCAAGTTGAGCATTGCTGATGGGCATTGGAGGATGAAGAGGTGTATTTCGAAACAAATGTGGTTCATTTGAAGCTACTGTGGTGTGCATATTCATCGGAAATGGTTGAATGTTTTCATAACAGGCTAATGGGCGGCTTGTGCTCTCAACATATTCTCTAGTACGCTTCATAGAGTTTTCTTGCCCGAGATTATATAAATCATCCTGTGTCGAACTATGTTGTCGATTGTCTAAATCACTTTGTGTTGAACTACGTTGTTCTCCTTCTTCGAGGAAACTTGCTTCTGCATCTAAAACTGCAGCTTCTCGTTTAACGCTTAGCAAATCCATTTCTGCACTTATCTCTGCTGTTTGCTTTAGTGTTATTGCACGTTGAAACTCGAATTCTGCTTGTTTTTTCTTTAGCTGTGCTTCGTCTTCTGCAAATTGTATAGAGACCTTTAGAGCTTCAGCCTTGGCTCGCTTTACTGTGGCAGAAGAAATTTGGCTAATCCGCGAATTTCTAGAAGTTCTCGAGCGCCTAGAAGACACAGTAGACAAGGTGTCTTGCTTATTCTGAATTAGCATGCATAATCTTTTCATGGCAGAGTCAACTTGCACTCTGTAATTTCGTAAAGTCACATTGAAGTGATTTCTCTTTTCTTCACAAACATCGGAATTGTGACGGTTTAGGAATTCCATATAAGAATGGCACTCGTTCTCCAACTGTTCCACATGTTTTGAAATGTCCTGCTTCAGGGATAGAAGTGCATTTAAATCATTAGGTGTCTTATCTACACCTTTGAGGTTAATATCAACAACAGTCCATACTTTCTCTATCCGCTGTGTATATTTCTCAACAGCTTGTTCAAACTGTTCGAGACCTTTTTCAGTAAGAACGACTTTGCGTATTGATGTCTCTTCTTCGTCCACAGTGTCGTGAAGCATGTCGGTAGGTTTCTCTTTACTCATTTCGATGTTCAGATCACATTAGACGATGACCGAGGATGTCCGTGTCTGTAGTGACGACTTTCACAAAAGGCTTGATGTAGTCTTTTTACTGTACTGCCCCAACGTCAGTAAGTTAACCAGATCAAAGTGTTTCAGTTGAATTTATTATGATAACACAATGATGTTGATGGTAAAAAGCTGTAAAAGATACAAAAAGTTCAATTACAATTGATGTCCAAACATGCGTTCCATAAATAGACACACAACATAATTAAAGAATGAATTATGGCACAAACTGTTTTCTATAGTTTTAAATTTTGAACAAGGCCACATTCTAATTTACTAGCAATTCCAAAATTTATACTATTGTCTTTGATTACAGTGCAGAACACAATACCAAACTCATAGAAAATAATTATTGCATCACATAACTACTCATTTTACAAAATGATAGCAAACGTTCAATATGTGAAACACGTGGTACATCGTACATTCAGCACGGTCACTTAATAGTCCACCTAGATAAGCTACTACATACAAAATGTACAATACAAACTTTCCAGTTAATACTATGACTAGATAAAACAGAATATTCAAATACTTACACTGTGATGGGCCACAATTTGCGATATTGAACACGAGGTCAGAAAAACGTGTAACCAAAAAATATGGCGGTTCATAACTAAACAATATCCAAAGAGAGATAAGTCAATATAAAAGAAGTCAAAAGATAACTCTTGCCGGGACGGCACAAATGAAAACAAAAACAAAACGGCATCGCTGTGCGTTCAGGTCAGGAACAGTTACTGTGCAGATTTAAAGTAGGGGTCTAGTAGCGTGACGTCATTTCCGGATCGAACTCTGGTATTGGTTCACGTACTATTATTATCAAACGTATTTTTACATTTACCTGGATGTTTTTTAATTTAGAAAATGAATACAATAACACTCAATCACTTATATTTGAGTAGACTATGGCTCCAATCGTCTTTCCATTTTATGTCATCTAATTCACACATAAAACCAGAGGTACATATTTGTTTAATTGATATACAGGGGTATTACATGTTAAAATTATCTGTAAATTAAAAAAAATTCATGATATGCGATAATGCACTTGTGGAATTAAATAAAACAATTCTGCACTTGTTATATATTTGTTATCTTGTTATATATTTGTTATCTTCTATTATGTGAAAATCATCTTCAAAATGGCTATTTTGGCCAAAAAATGTAAATATAAATTGAGATGCTGTGAAAATATTATGCTGAGAAAGGGCAGATTTTTTAAATGTATTTTAACAAGCATTCATACATGAACATAATATGTGAGTTTGAATGAAAAATCACACGTCAAATTTTTAAAATATTCATATTAGTGGTGTTGCAGTGCCGTATTTTTGACTGCCGAGGGCCTGTATTGAATTCAATTTTGTACCACCATTATTAAAAAACATGAAACTGTGTTAAAATTTCACTTTTAATTATTTAGTTAAACATATGTATTTCATATTTGAGGAAAAAAATTGCAGCATCATACCTCAAACAAAAGTTTATGGACATATTCTAGGACTTCTTCAATGAATTCTGATATTGCCGTTTGACAAATGGGGGTACACGTAATAAAAATACCATAATTTACTCATTATACTGACAACCCCCCATTTTTTTGTTTTTATCATACCCTCAAATGAACAATCTAAGTATTTAAACTCAAATTTTTGAGAAATCACATGTAGGTCCAGGACTAGGGACCTACCTTAAATGGATTATACGCCAAATTAAAGGTACAATGGTTAAAAGCTGAATTAAATATACAGGAAGATAACAAGCGGTGACTGGATTTATGCTGCATCGTGTTGGAGGAGACGTTGAACACTGGCTGTGTCGTTGGAACGGTGGAATGCAACTTGGCTCCATTTCAATATCGAGGAAAACGTTCAAAACGCACTCGTTGACTGAGCCCCATATAACGCAGTTCAATTTCATTGATATTTACCAGATCAGAAGTCGCCACTTGCTCCGTCATGTTATCGATCTCGTAAAGCAGACGATTCATACCGGGAACTCGTGTAATCTGTCTACTTCTACCAGTAAGTGGTCTACGTCATCAAATATTGACTATTCTGCCACGTCATCGCCTATGTATGTTGTTTCTTTAAATTAATTTGTATTCTATTCATATCTTTAGTTGTGCTGATTTTTGATAGCAATGAAAAACAAAAATGAAACAAATGCATTTCGTCCTGTGTGGAAAATCCCGTTCTATAAATAGCGCTAAAATTAGAACGGGGAAGACGCATTCCAGAGAAAAGTAGTCCCGCGTGCTTAGTGCAGATGAACTCCGAACGAAATTTTGACAGAGAAATCAAACGAATTTTTCAACCAATCAGCATCGTTTATAAGTCATCACTTTAAAAGTTATTAAATGATTGTAATATCCAAATGCACTATACTTTTCATAGTAAAACAACCGAGTTTGGCTCTTCCGTGTATTATCCCCACCATTTCTGAAGGGCGAGAAATTTTAAAAGGGACGAATAAAATCTTAACATTTTTAAGAAATAAATTAAAGAATGTAAATACAAGTATTGAATTCTTATTTTTGGATGTTGGCGGTAGTATAACAGCACCTGGCCGTGCCAACAAATTATCATACCGCGCTAACGCGCGGTATTCAATTTGTCGGCACGGCCCACAGGCAATTGCATCGCTTGGGGTCGAATTTACTATATAAAGAGTAAAGGTATAGAACTCTAAATATTGGGTACCCAAGTTAGCCGATGTAAAAACAATAAATTAATTGATATAAAATTCTACTTTGTATTTTAATTTATTCATACATAATCAATCTACATTACTACCAAAGTTCATCCCAAAATTCCATATACTTCCCAAGATATGCAGAAATGAACTCGGAAAAATGCCTATTATTTTTTGGTTGACTTTTAGCTGGGCCCTGACACTATACGACTACACAGAGTGTTTGAGCATTGCAACAAGCTATCAAATAGAATGTACAGCATAAAATATCATTTCTAAAACGAATGTCTTACCCCAATTCATAAAATGAAGTCCGTAATAGCTCCAAGGGACTGAAAATTTTAAACCGTTTCTATTTTCATTTAACACAGTCATTTTCATCGGTGCCACTAACTACCCACATTGACATCATTATTATCAATCGTCAAACACCTGTGATAATGTGATTTAGATAAAAATAGACATAATAAGACATTTGTATATTTATAAAGACTTGTTATTAGCATAATTTATGTACTATAATGAATCAATATTGATAAATATTAGTAATTGAGTCTCTAAGTCGTTATGGGTCCTTCCATCTCTTTTGGGTAATTAGTTATAACTACCGTTCATGGTTGGGATTGTGAAAGTACAGACGGTTTAAAAATTTTCAGTCACTTGGAGCTATTACGGACCTCATTTTATGAATTGGGGTAAGAAATTCATTTTGGAAATGATATTTTATGCTGCACATTCTATTTGATAGCTTGTTGCAATGCTCAAACACTCTGTGTAGTCGTATAGTGTCAGGGCCCAGCTAAAAGCCAACCAAAAAATAATAGGCATTTTTCAGAGTTCATTTCTGCATATCTTGGGAAGTATACGGAATTTCGGGATGAACTTTGGTAGTAATGTAGATTGATTATGTATGAATAAATTAAAATACAAAGTAGAATTTTATATCAATTAATTCATTGTTTTTACATCGGCTAACTTGGGTACCCTATATTTAGAGTTCTATACCTTTACTCTTTATATAGTAAATTCGACCCCAAGCGATGCAATTGCCTGTGGTACGGCCAGGTGCTGTTATACTACCGCCGGCATCCAAAAATAAGAATTCAATACTTAAATATACCGCTGCGGATTACCGTAAAGTTCTATATACCGCTCCGGATTACTGTAAAGTTCTATATACCGTTCCAGATTTCAGTAAAGTTTTATATACCGCTCCAGATTACCGTAAAGTTCTATATACCGCTCCATATTACCGTAAAGTTCTATATACCGCTCCAGATTACCGTAAAGTTCTATATACCGCTCCATATTACCGTAACGTTCTATATACCGCTCCATATTACTGTAAAGTTCTATATACCGTTCCAGATTACCGTAACGTTCTATATACCGCTCCATATTACCGTAAAGTTCTATATAGGGCTCCAGATTTCTACCTGTTCCAGATTACCGTAAAGTTCTATATACCGCTCCGGATTACTGTAAAGTTCTATATACCGCTCCAGATTACCGTAAAGTTCTATATACCGCTCCAGATTACCGTAAAGCTCTATATACCGCTCCAGATTACCGTAAAGTTAAATATATCGCTCCAGATTACCATAAAGTTATATATATTTATATGTACCTGTTGGAATTCTGGGATAGAAGTCGATTTCTGCTCCAGAGTGTGACCAAGATCCAAACATGAGTTTGCATTCCTGTATGTCCATGGGGAAATACAACACGTTGATAGGACAGATGCTGTCCACTATGGTAGGATACAGATAAATCACCGTCCCGTCATGTTCTACAATTGGGCGGTACTCACGACGGCCTGGCATCATGATCTCGGAGGCGCTACCAGGAGGAAGCTTTATGTCAATTTTGCTTACATTTTATAGAAATGTGATTGAATTTTTTTTTTCTCAGGTAAAGCTAATAAAGGGATATACGATGGCTGTTCGATGTGTAATATGTATTGTACGATATCTCAAAAGCATTCGACTTAAATAGTGAAATGAACATTACATCCCTTCAAAGTATTCTCCGCGGTTTGAAATACATAATTTCAATCTCAGAATCCATTTCTGAAATGCGTCACGGTACGCTGATTTAGGTAGACCTCTGAGGCACTGACTGATGGCTGAGCCAAGGGCTTGTTGGGATTTGTAACGACGACCAGATGAGAACTTCTTAAGAGTTGGAAAAAGGAAAAATTCGCATGGGGCTAGATCTGGAGAGTATGGTGGGTGTGGCAAGACGGTAACCTTCTCCGACTTCAAAAATTGTTTCACAAGCTCAGATGTATGTGATGGAGCATTATCGTGAAGTAGACGATTATGCCTAAATCCTGAGTGACACAGGGCGTCCTTTATGATGATATTTCTTGAGCTTTTTTAGTATAACATCTCGGTAATACCGACCTGTAACACATTTGTACGGCTATACCATCACATGAGAAGAATATGCAATAAAGAACTTTCTTTGTGCTTATAGTTCTTTTGGCAACTCCAGGCCTTCTACCGTGTTTAGTTAGTCATATTTTGTTTCCAATTTTTCTTACTGGTTCGAAATAGTGAACCCATGTTTCGTCACAGGTAACAATGTTTGCAAATTGTCTTTGATTGAATTTGGGAAACGTTTTGAGCATTTGCTTAGCGGTTTGTACTCGTACCCGTTTTTGGTCATCTGTCAATATATGCGGTATCCATCTGGCAGAAATCTTTCGTGCTTTCAAATTACGCTTCAAAATGAAATGCACCCGCGATAGCGATATGCCAACAGCTTTGGCAATATCACGAATCCTGTATCTGCCATCACTTTCAATTATTTCCCCGACTTTTGAGACATTTGCCTTGCCTGTTACAGTCACAGGTCGGCCATATTTTGCTGCATCTTTGACGGACTCTGTGCCAGTCAGAAATTTCTTTCTCCACCTACGAACTGTCTCATAAGATACCTTATAAGACCCATAAACTTCCCCCAATTCAGTAAAACTCTGCATTACCGAATGACCGAGTTTTGTGCAAACTTTTATATAAGCTCTAATTTCTTCAATATTCTCAACCCGTTTCCCTACCATTTTTACAACAAATGACTATAAGTTTAAAACTATGTGGAGCTGAAGGCTCGTGTTTATACCGTTGGAATGGTATTGAATAGAGCTATTAAAAAGTATCATCATCCACGAAATCGTGCAAAGCGTTATCGCGCTGTGGTACATTACACATTACATATCGAACAGCCCTCGTATGTTATGAAAAGTAAAAGATGTACGGATCTGTGGTATACCTGTCAAAAACTGTGATATCCGGTGTCCACACGTCATCGAAAGGTAGAATAATCTGGTTCACCCCTTCATAGTCACTGATGTTCCAACGTAGTCTATGGTCTTTCCACCACTAAAAGTCAAATCTAGAACTGAACAGAATTCTTTGAAAAGTCTTGACACAAATTAGCACTATCGAATGTATACGTGTGGTATATACAAAGCACTATAAATAGAATGTATACGTGTGGTATATACAAAGCACTATAAATAGAATGTATACGTGTGGTATATACAAAACACTATAAATAGAATGTATACATGTGGTATATACAAAACACTATAAATAGAATGTATACATGTGGTATATACAAAACACTATAAATAGAATGTATACATGGTGTATATACAAAACACTATAAATAGAATGTATACGTGTGGTATATACAAAACACTATAAATAGAATGTATACATGGTGTATATACAAAACACTATAAATAGAATGTATATATATACATTACGGAAGCGTTGTATATTTTTACTCGATACTTGCCATCCGCATCCAAATATTTAAAGAGATAATCTGGTTTTTTTCATCCTGAAATGAATAAAGCAAACACTTGAAAACATATTTTTGATCAGCTATTTTCAAATGATGAGCTGAAGCGGTATTTTAGCATAGATATCCAAGCAATATGTCAATTGCATGTACCAATTTTATGAGCTGGCGAAGAGCGATGTTGACTGCAATGGAGACATTTTCTCTAAATGTCCTCACTGGCAGTAGTCTGGGGTCGTAGTCCCGCAGAAGGTCTTTAACCAGCAGGGACGTGGCTGCTGTTGTATTAGCGATAAGCTTTCCTGAAATTATCCTTGAAATCATTATCCATCCATGACGCAGTTCTTAATTACCTGCTACGACATAGTGATATATTCTTGAGCTACATTTGATATCCACTTTGTTTATCATACCTAAGCAAACTTTGAAACTTAACTTGAAAGTTAATTATAAAACACCCTATAACGAAGTGGAAGCAAAGTTGCACTCGTGTATATTTAAACTTGTTTTAAAATGATTCCATTTTTCAACTTATAAAACATTGATTTATACTTAAAGAATGAAGCAAAAAGAACAGTTATTTACGTATCAAAGTTCAACACCACTTGCTGCAAACAAACTTTATTTTCAAAAATGATGACGTGAGGATCCGGATTAGAATAGGTCTAATATGTACGCAACTAATTGGGGCGGTCCTTCGGATAGAAACGCAAAACTCAAGGCCCCGCGTCGCAGCATGTGTGCCACGATAAAGATACCTCCCTGTCCAAAGGCTGTAAGCGCCGAGCGTAAACCTAGATTTACAGCCCTACACCGGCAATGGTGACGTCTCCATATTAGTGAAAAATTCGTTAAACAATATACTAGAACTACTATCAAAAATGATGAAAATGAAAACTAAATTTATGTTTTTTATAATAAAATGTATGGAATGTAAACAAACAAAATGGTCAAAAGTTTAACCTCCATTGCAACCTCGTTGGTGAAGGTTATTATTTTTTTTTTTAAAAATAGCCCTACCTTCTGCAACAAAACAAAGAAACACGACGCCAAGCACTCGGAGCATGTCTCCTATTGCTGTTTCCGGATTTTACTGACATTCTTTTATAACAATCTTTGGGCATGCGCAGAAAAATTGGAGGAGTCATAGACTCCAGAATGCCATCTGAAGTTTTGTTTCTCTGAACATGGCGCGTTCCAATAAATTGTGAAATGAAATATTTTTTAGCACTGTTAGCAATTGATTAGTCGTTGAAAGCTTCATTAGTGCCTACACGTGCAGTTTTAATTATTAGCTAGTTTCTTGGTGCTGGTGTCATTTATATTTCTTATCAGTAAAACAAAATAATTTTTAAGATTATGGACAGAACATTTCTTTGTATTGTTTTGAAATTATTTCTGAAAGAAGTGTTTATGATAGGGAATTGATTCCGCTCATCTAAAATTTCAAAATCTGCAGAATCTTTCATAGTTGTTTATTCTACATTTCGAATCTTGTCTGACAACCCTTGACAATATTTACATCCAGGTTCTTTTTCATTTCTTGTTACATTCCCAAAAATGAAATACCGTGTTTGTATTTTCTTTTTTATGCATACAATCTTGCTCAATGTAAACAACGTTCTGATTAAGAGATTGACAGACACACTATAAAAGAAATTCATTATTAGCAGTCATAAAGGACTATGTAAGTCATGGGTCTATTTTGACCTACTTTCAATTCTTAAAGTAATGTGTCAATGAATAGTGTAGGTGCTACTTTCAGATATATCTTATTTATAGAACAGTACTTGTGAACATAAGATATAAGATCAGAAATGTTCGGTTTTCTGGTTTTGGAACTATTGATGAAAAAGCTTCAATTTGACATCGATTTACAAGAAATAAGAGGACATTAAAGTATAAATACTACCATGATTGTGTCACACAATATTTGAAGTGTAAATAAAATGTATTTTAAATTCCCAAGGTTTCACGTGAATCAAATTTTAGGGGCCAAATTTACTTCACTTTTTCTAGTCTGCAAAGCTGTTCATTCTGTGGCATCCGTCTATTTCGCTGGGGTGCAATTCTTGTAGGTACAAATACCCCGTGATTTTCTAACTTCAATTTCATGCACAAAATATGCAATATTTCAACGCACAGAAACGGAAAATACTTGCCAACAAAACTTTAAGAGCTTCTGAATGAGTCCACGGAATTTGGCGAGGCATATTTTCGGTGTGGGTAATTACATGTATGTTTTGCCCCTAAATAAGTCTTGTTTGATAAAACCAATATATGTAACAAGTTATAAAATTTATTAAAATGAATAATCTGGATAATCGTAATGTGTATTTGGATGATAATCAAAATGTTTCCTCTGGTAAACTTCCAACAACAGTAAAATTATCAGTTGTATATTACAATGCACTTTGAAAATTACGCACTTTGAATTTTTTTTTTCAAAGTGTGTTAAAGAGGTTCGCACCTGAGATTTGGAGTAATGTCAATATTTTGAGAAGTTAGTGTATTTTTGATTTCTACTTTGAGGGGGAATTAGGAAATTAAACAGAAAAACTAGGGTCGCAATGCTTGTTATTGAGCTACATTGTATTGTGTTCTAAACATGACCTTTTTGCAATTAAAATTTATTCAATTAAACTTGATATTTCTGTCGGTGTCAACACAGCATAAGCAACACAAATCAATCATTACATAAAATAGATACATAATCATGTCTTCTAACACTACAGATAAAAAAATTAATTAATACTAGTAGTGGAAATCAATGAATTAATGATATCAACAATTCAATTGATGCGCGCTACAATTCAATTGAAGAGAGCAATAATTGATATAATGCGCGCATTAGATCAATTGATGAGAGCAATAATTTAATTGATGCGCGCATTAATTCATTTGAAGAGAGCAATAATTCTTTTAGAGAGAGAGCAATTATATAATTAAAGATATCTTCAATTCAACATATTCACAATTGAATTAATGATCTCTTTAATTGAATTGTTGCTCTCTTTAAAAGAATTGATGCGCGCATTAATTCCTTATACAGAAGCATTGTAAATAATTAAAGATATCTTCAATTGAATTAAAGAGATCATCAAATTATTTACACCGAGCTCTAAATTAATTATTGCGAGCAATATTTCTACAAAATTGATGCCCTCATCAATTGAATTGAAGAGAGCAATAGTTGAATTAATGCACGCATCAAATCTATTATTGCTCTCATTAATTCAATTGATGCGCACATCAATTGAATTGAAGAGAGTAATAATTAAATTAATGCACGCATTAATTCAATTGATGAGAGCAACAATTGAATTGAAGTGCGCATTATGTTAATTTGGCGCTCCATAGGGATTTGGTTAATCATAAGGGTCCATGGGTAGAGCATTGACCTTGATACAATTTCCTAGATCAAAGGTCATTGTAGATAAACGATCTTTGTCTGGAGCATATTTTCTCTACCCTTGGTCCAGTCGGACTCAAACTTCACCCATAGAGTGCTTTTGGGAGGAAGATATGCAGTGGTCATGAACCAATTTTCTAGATCAAGGGCCAAAGGCGAACTAACCTCGCTGTGTAAAATCCTTGTCTTAAGTATATTTCTCTCCCCTTGGGTTTACCTGGCTCAAACTTCACCCATAAACCTTTGCTGAGTACAGAATGGTCCTCCCCGAAATCAATATTTTAAAACTACCTTGCATGTATTTTGCTAAAAGCGGAATCCTTTGAGAAGGTTACCATTTCCAATTTGACCTCTGATGAGACTCACTGGATGCTAGTGTAGCGAGTATGCGAGCGGATCTAAAATCTCAAATTTTAATTAAATTGGGAATGGGGGCTCGTCTACATGCAATCAATTTGAATGATTTACCCGTAAAAATCATAAAGCATGTATCTTTGGTTTTCCCTTCCCTGTTTCCGACAACAGTAGATCGATTCCACTCGTTTTGAGAAAGAAATACAACACTTTATTATTCCATCTACTAATCAAATTCAAAGTGCCAGAATTTTTGTATATATCTATATATAGTGTCTCCATGGGAAAAAAAATTGCTGATTTACACGCTCAACGCACTTTGAAGTTTTTTTTAGAGTGTGTTGAATTGGTCCCAAATTTCACGCACTTTGAATTTTTTTTTTTTAAAGTGCGATGATTAAGTCCTAAATTTAACGCACTTTGAAACAAGTTTTTTAAAAAGTGCTTAATTTCTTCAAAGTGCGTTGCTGTGCAGTTGTATGATCATTATTTTTCTATATTCATTGGTGTTTGCTCTGTATCTGGTTATTTTGGAGCAAACATCAAGCAATAGTAATATGTGTTCATTTAGGAAAAACAAAACGAGACATAAAATAATATTGCGTGTTTCTTATGTAATAATGAAAGACGAAATTCTTCTGAGTATTAGGCATATTTTATCTAGTATTTTATTATAAGCCAGCATCACAAACAAGTTTCCATGTTTAAATTTAAGCACTGCAGGTCTGATCTAAATTAAAAAACTTTCAAAGTCTTATAGAAGCAATAAATCCAGTTCACAAGATATAAAATGAAGACTTGTGACTTTAGAAACACATAAATTAGAAATTGGGCTAATCATTCACATTCTTATTAAAAAAAAGAAGAAGATGTTGATTAAGTTGAGCTTAACTTCCTGTAGATTGCAATAAGAATTACTGATCTCAAGACAAATGTCAAATAAATGATCAATACCAAGCCACAATTACCATGCTGTTTGTAGTAGACCAATTACTACCATTTCCACAGCAAACTGCCGCGATAGGACTCACCCACGAGAGAGGAAACCTAATGTGAATGGTATTTTTCACTTATTTTTACTAAATATCCGTGTTTCCGATGCAATGTCTAAACCATAATAATATTCAGTGGCGGACCCAGAGAGGGAGTCGGACATCCCTTTCTTCAGAAAACTTTTCTTTAAAAGGTTAAAATAACGGATTTTTAGAGTGGAACCCCCTTTGAAAACCAAAATTAATGGTAGAACCCCCATTTCCAAAGTTCCTGGATCCGCCCCTGCTATTTCAAATAAATGTCTACGACTTCAATGTGATAGAATCATCGATATGTAGGCCTAACGTGGACATATCCACAAGACCACATCGTCATTGTAGTTTCCATGTACGAGTTACGAATGAATGGATCCGTACATATATTCAATTCAGATGAAATTGAAATGCTATTGAAATTTTTTTTAATGTTTGGATATCAGGCCAAAAAAGATCAGCGATTTATCCAGCTGTTACTTCTGATCATCAAAATAGAATAAAATTAACGAAACATCCATGTCTGCAAATAATGATATCGGCAAGACTTTATGATCAGGTAAATGGAGTAATTTGTAGTTAAAATTAGCATATAAAGAATGGCTTAACAATTGGTATGAAAAACGCCAGATAGTCTGGTCCCCGCCACTCATTGATCATTCGTTATTGGGGACCCCAATAACGAATGATCAATGAGTGGCAGGGGCGGGGACCAGGCTACACGCCAGACAGCATTTCAGACCCTATATGTGTTAAAGGAAAACTAATGGGTTTAAAGTGTTACAGAAAAACGAAAACTATTTTTTTAATAATTCAGCAAAACCACACTTATGAAAGGTGTAATATTTTGGTATAATCTTGACTGATGGTTTAATCTCTTGGTATGACCTTGAGAGATGGTTTAATTTTTTGATATGACCTTGAGTAATGGTATAATTTATTGGTGAAAGGTGAAGATAACGAACAGTGATCAATCTCATAACTCCTATAAGCAAACATGGACTCATGGATATATCAGAGGTGGAATTAATATATTGAGTGATGGTATATCTTGGTTTGATTTTGAGTGGTACTATATCTTGGTTTGACCTTGAATGATGGTATATATTACTTTGACCTTGAGTGTTGTACATCATCTCGATATGATCTTGAGTGATGGTATATCCTTGCATGACCTTGAGTGATTGTATATTATCTTGGTATGACCTTAATTGATGGTATATCTTTGTTTGACCTTGAGTGATGGCATGATATCTTGATTTGACCTTGAGTGATGGTGTAATATCTTGGTATGATATCGAGTGATGGTCTATCTTGGTTTGACCTCAGAGAGATGGTATATTCTCACATTATCACCAGTGTGAGATTGTCTTTACCCATGGGAGATTTTTCTGTCTCACACTGCTGCGACATCATTTGATTGTGACGTGGTATAGTTTACGTTACACGGTGAAGATTTATATTACACAGTGAAGTAAAATATTATGCATTTTCTTTAATTTTTTTAATGTGATATAGCTTTCTGGTGGACAACCCTGGGTTGTTTACTTTTCACTTACAGTGGAAACCATTTTAGGGTATGCTCTTTCTAGCCAATTAGTTTTTGCATTGAAGTTCAAATGAAGATTTTTTAAGCTAGAATTTTCTCAAAACTCCTTTATGCACCAAATTATAGGTAAAATGTGAGAAAAATAATCCTTCATTATTTACTCATGTGGGATAGAGAAATTCCACCTCTGGAACAAGATTTGCTGTCTTGGACTCGGCAAAGCCTCGTCCTAGACTGCGAATCTTGGCCCCTTGCTGGAATTTTCCTACCCCACACTAGTACTAAAGAAGGATTCTATTAATATCTTGGGTTGACCTTGAGTGATGGTTTATTCTCTTGGTTTGACACTGAGTGATGATATTATCTCTTGGTTTGATCTTGAGAGATGATATTCTTGGTTTGATCTTGAGTGATGACATTATCTCTTTGTTTGATCTTGAGAGATGATATTCTTGGTTTGATCTTGAGTGATGGTATTTCTCTTGGTTTGATCTTGAGTGATGACATTATCTCTTCGTTCGATCTTGAGTGATGACATTATTTCTTGGTTTGATCTTGAGTGAAGGCATGATCATTATTTAAAAGATACATTGTTTCGGCAAACCCACTTGCATGCTATGTCAAACATAATTGATATGGTTTGGAATATAGTCTCGCAACACTTGGCCAGTCATTCTAGGCCCTCGTATTCCACCTATCAGCAATAATTGTTTGAAGAACGAACATAGATTGTGTCTTCATGTGGTCCTATTCGCTCGGTTGGTAGAGCACAACACTGGCATTTGATCTTCAGCAGGGACATATACTTTTCTCTGCTAAATTTGTTAAAAGTTATGGACTGACCACAATTTGAACAGATAGAATGGGCGATTCATATGCTCCAATCTTTGTTAGTGAGGTACAGTTTTAAAATCGGTCAACATATTGTATTCAAAAGCAATATTAACTAGTTCTAATTGTAACGGGGACCGTTACAGATGTTCCCCAAACCTCCCCCAATTAAAAAGTGATGTCCTTGTGAATCTATAGGAAAAAATCATTTTATTTTAGCCTTTAATTACATGTAGTACGTTCAATATGGTCATTTCAGTACCAAGAAATGAAAGAAAGCGTTGCACGTGCATACACGCGCACGCGTGTATGATTCCCAATTTTTGTTGATGTCGTTCAACAGGCATTTGTATCATATACCCACAGTATGAATTTCATAACGTTTCCACCAAATATAAGGAAGTTATAGCGATTTTAAAATCGTCCAATCAGAAATCAGCACACGTGCATGCACGTGCTGAGCAGTAATTCTAACCACAGCAATTTGTAAGGAGTACCAAGATACATCTAAACCCCTAATATGAATAGAATTTGATGAAAAACAAAAACGTTATCGTCCTTTAAAAATTGAACATTTAAAAAACGTTGCACGCGCATGCGCGTGGGCATTTTTTGTTACACCAACATATAGATACACATATTGTCTACATATGCTGTGAATATCATCTCATTCGCTTCATAAATAAGATAGTTACAAATGTTTTAGCATTATCCAATCAAAATGAAGCGAACGTGCATGCGCGTGCAAATTGGTAATTTTGACCATGTAAATCAGTTAAGGATCTCAATATCTACCTATGATATGAATTTCAAGCCATTTCAATGAACAACAAAAAAGTTAGACTGATTCCAAAGTTAGCGTACAAATTTTGTAATGCGCGTGCACGCGCATGCGTGCGCGTGCTGGCAAAATAACTATTATTTTTCATATGTACAAATGATATACTATCATCCTATTTAGGTTTTATATCGCTTCCTTCAATATTCTGATTTTCCATTTTTTGTACCAAAATTGCAATGCACGTGCGCGCGCGTGCATGCACATGCAAACAAAATGACTATCACTATGCACATCTACAAACGCTATACTATCATCCTGGAAAGTTTCATATCGATCCCTTATGTAGTTTCTGAGAACACTACCGGACAAAAAAGTACCGGAGAAAAGAATAATAATAATAACTAGATGCGATCTCGTTGCGAGCAACGAGTGGGTCTTCCGTCCAATTTTAGATGTGATGAGATAAGAATTTGACTGAGATTTTCATTCATAAATAATGATACAAATATATTGTCTAAACGTACAATTTAGCTTCAGTAATGTTTTATAAATATTAATCATTTAAGTGTTATAAATTAAAGACTCTCTGCCCCTCTCGGCCACTAATTAAAGAGGTCAGCCTTTTTTCGAGAAAAAAGTTAATAATGTTATTTACTGCGATACAAATTCGACTGATCAGGCGAGTCATGTCGCGCGGAGGCCTATTTTTTTTTTTTTTATATATATCATTCTAGATATATCTCGCAAAACTGAACAAATTTTGCTCTACATGTCCTATCAAAATTTTCTTGAGAAAAAAGTTATTGATTGCGACATTTATCAGATTGTTAAGGCGAGTCATAAGGCCAGTGGGCCTTTTTCTTGATGTCTCATTAAAAGTTTCTTGACTAAAATGTTATAGATTGCAACAATAACCCAACTGTTCAGGTGAGCCATGAGACCCGCAGGCCTATTTCTTAACATCGTTAGTTAACACTTGCGAAACTGAACAACTTTTGTTCTACATGTCTTGTCAAAAGTTTGTCGAGAAAAAAGTTATTAATGTTATTAATTGTGATACAAATTCCACTGTTCAGGCGAGCCATGACGCACAGAGGCCTTTTTTTATATCATTAGATAGAACTTGCAAAACTGAACAACTTTTATTCTACATGTTTCATCAAAGTTTCGTGAGAAAAAAGTTAATCATTGTAACAGAAATTCAATTGTTCAGGCGAGCCATGAGGCCCATTGGCCCATTTCTGGATACGGCACGAAAGACCTCAATAAACTGTACAACTTTTGTTATATATCTCTAAACAAAATATTTACGAGTATAAAGTTATGCGACATTTATCAGACTGTTAAGGCGAGTCATAAGGCCCGTGGGCCTTTTTCTTGATATCGTTTGAAAGATCTTGCAAAACTGAACAACTTTTGTTCCACATGTCTTATCAAAAGATTCTCGAGAAATAAGTTAGTAATTGTGACACTAACTAACTGTTCAGGCGAGCCATGAGGTCCGTTGGCCTTTTTCATGATGTTGTTGGAAAGATCTTGCAAAACTGAACAACTTTTGTTCTAGATGTCTTATTAAAAGTTTTTTGACAAAAATGTTATAGATTGCAACAATAACCCAACTGTTCAGGTGAGCCATGAGACCCGCAGGCCTATTTCTTAACATCGTTAGTTAACGCTTGCGAAACTGAACAACTTTTGTTCTACATGTCTTATCAAAAGTTTCTCCAGAAAAAAAGTTATTGATTGTGACACTAATCAAACTCTTCAGGCGAGCCTTGAGGCCCGTTGGCCTTTTTCATAATGTTGTTCGAAAGATCTTGCAAATCTGAACAACTTTTGTTCTTGATGTCTTATTAAAAGTTTCTTGACAAAAATGTTATAGATTGCAACAATAACCCATCTGTTCAGGTGAGCCATGAGACCCGAAGGCCTATTTCTTAACATCGTTAGTTAACGCTTGCGAAACTGAACAACTTTTGTTCTACATGTCTTGTCAAAAGTTTCTCGAGGAAAAAGTTATTAATGTTATTAATTGTGATACAAATTCCACTGTTCAGGCAAGCGATGACGCCCGGAGGCCTATTTTTAGATATCATTAGATAGAACTTGGAAAACTGAACAACTTTTATTCTACATGTCTTATCAAAAGTTGCGTGAGAAAAAAGTTAATCATTGTAACAGAAATTCAATTGTTCAGGCGAGCCATGAGGCCGATGGGCCCATTTCTTGATATGGCACGAAAGATCTCAATAAACTGTACAACTTTTGTTATATATGTCTAAACAAAATATTTACGAGTAAAAAGTTATGATTCAAAACGTGGAAAAAAATTGGACACTTTTTAAAACTCCATTTTCGACCCCTACCGAGCTTCCATACTAGGCCCTTCCGGAAATTTTTAAAACCCAGGTGCACAACTACAACATGTCGTCTAACATCACTGAAAATTTCAGCACTCGAGCTTTTATCGTTTTTGAGTTTTTGTCTGGACAAAATGGTCATCGGAAAATCGATAAAAGGGGGATAACTTCCAACCGGAAGTGATTTTTCGAAAATTGAAACGGCGGTACAAACTTCAAATGGCAACGCATCAATCCTGAAAATTTGAGGCAAATCGATCAAGCCATCTCCGAGAAATCTTCTGCACAAAAATCGGTAAGGAGAAAAAAAAAGAATAATAATAATAATAATAAGAAAAGTGAAAAATCAACAATAGAATAATAGAAGGGTCTTCCGCTGAAGACGGAAGACCCTAACTAGATACTCATTACTACTAATGAGTAGGTCTTCCGTTAGACCACTTCCAGTAAAGAGCTTTCTATTCCTACGAAAACCATTTAAATGTATCAGAAAATGTGCTTTAACAATGAATGAGAAATATATTATCAAATTTTTTACTCCTTTCTCGTAACTTCCGGTGACGACCGGAAGTACTATTGAGATGCGTTTTCCTATAAATGACATCGATTCTTTACTGTCTATATTCCCTGAAAATTTCACGTCTCTATCTGAAAGAGTTCTCAACAAAAACAAGTAGACTAAAGAAAGAAAAAGTAGCAAGTTACTACCGACCGGAAGTCAATTTTGAAAAACAAAATTAACAAAACTTTAGCAGTTGATACTTTTATTAAGACATGTGAAAATCATATGAAAGACTTCAAATATAAGCGAGATTTATGGGGACAAAGAGATGAAAAGTATAAAGATATTTTATCAAGAAACCGGAAGTAGTCGTTTTGACCACCGACAGACTCAATATTATTTTGACACTTTGAAAGAGAGTTGATAAACTAGTATAGGTTTCAATTTAAAAGAAAAAGTTTGAAATTTGCGATTCTTTCCATCACTTCCGGTGACGACAGGAAGTGACAGTTGACATGTTCAACTCCCTACTGCAGGCTTAGAAACGGAGATTGATCATTCCTGAATATATGATGAACCTATATTTTACCTTTTCCAAGAAAAGTGCTGGACAGAATTCCTTTTGAGAAACAGAAAATCGGCCCTATTTTCCGACCGGAAGTGAATTTTGTAAAACAAAAATACCTATAGCAAGGTCATTTCATAAGACATTATTCCTGAAAATTTCAAGAAAATATATCCAGCCATCTCTGAGAAATCACTCGAATAAATTGGAAAATCGACATTTTTTCAAATACTTCCGGTATAGACCGGAAGTGACGGACGAAAAAATTGAATGCATATGTACAATGCACTAATGCTAGTTGATCAACTCTACAAGTTTCAAACGTCTCTCAATATTCATTATTGCGAAACTGAAAAAACAAGGTTTGAATATGTCCACCCCATATCTCACAACCGGAAGTGAATTTTACAAAAATATTTAAACATAATCTAGACAATCATAGTGTCTAAAATATACGTAAAATTCAAATCATTAACTTGTTTTATGACCGAGATTTATGGCACTGAAAAATGAGAGAATGAATAGTCTTTCTTTGATATAACCGGAAGTTCAGGTTTCAACTTCCGGTGGGGTCAACATTTTTTGAATATTACAACAAGATCTAGTAAACCGATATAGGTTTCAATTTGAAAGAAAAAAGTTTGAAATTTATGATTCATCAATCACTTCCGGTGACGACCGGAAGTGACAGCCAACATTCTTAAACCCCTACTGCACGCCTACAAAGTGAGATCTATTAACTCTGAAAATTTGGTGACTCTATCTTTTACCGTTTCTGAGAAAAACGCTGGACAACGAAAACAGCTAATAAGCCGTATTTGCCGACCGGAAGTAAATTTTACAAAAATATTTGACGTTACTCTAGACATTTATAGTGACTATAATATATGTAAAACTCAACTCATTAACTAGTTTCATGACCGAGATTTATGGCACTGAAAAATGAGATAATGAATAGTCTTTATTTGATATAACCGGAAGTTGAAGATTCAACTTCCGGTGGGGTCAACATTTTTTGAGAACTAGAACGAGATATAGTAAACCGATATAGGTTTCAATTTGAAAGAAAAAAGTTTGAAATTCATGATTCCTTTAATCACTTCCGGTGATGACCGGAAGTGACGGCCGACATTCTAAACCCCCTACTGCACGCCTACGAAATGAGATCTATTAACTCTGAAAATTTGGTGACTCTATCTTTTACCGTTTCTGAGAAAAACGCTGGACAAGATATCTTGTAAAAAGACGAAAATTGGACATATCTTGCGACCGGAAGTGAATTTTGAAAAAATGAAAAAAATGCCTGGAGGTACCATCGTTCTCTATAACCTGTGAAAGTTTCAGGAAAATCCATCCAACGGTCTAGGAAACGAAAGGGATAATAATAATAAACAGTAGAATCACTAGAAGGTCTTCCGTTTTCAACGGAAGACCTTAATAACTAGTTCTAATTGTAACGGGGACCGTTACAGATGTTCCCCAAACCTCCCCCAATTAAAAAGTGATGTCCTTGTGAATCTATAGGAAAAAATCATTTTATCTTAGCCTTTAATTACATGTAGTACGTTCAATATGGTCATTTCAGTACCAAGAAATGAAAGAAAGCGTTGCATGTGCATACACGCGCATGCGTGTATGATTCCCAATTTTTGTTGATGTCGTTCAACAGGCATTTGTATCATATACCCACAGTATGAATTTCATAACGTTTCCACCAAATATAAGGAAGTTATAGCGATTTTAAAATCGTCCAATCAGAAATCAGCACACGTGCATGCACGTGCTGAGCAGTAATTCTAACCACAGCAATTTGTAAGGAGTACCAAGATACATCTAAACCCCTAATATGAATAGAATTTGATGAAAAACAAAAAAGTTATCGTCCTTTAAAAATTGAACATTTAAAAAACGTTGCACGCGCATGCGCGTTGGCATTTTTTGTTACACCAACATATAGATACACATATTGTCTACGTATGCTGTGAATATCATCTCATTCGCTTCATAAATAAGATAGTTACAAACGTTTTAGCATTATCCAATCAAAATGAAGCGCACGCAAATTGGTAATTTTGACCATGTAAATCAGTTAAGGGTCTCAATATCTACCTATGATATGAATTTCAAGCCATTTCAATGAACAACAAAAAAGTTAGACTGATTCCAAAGTTAGCGTACAAATTTTGTAATACGCGTGAACGCGCACGCGTGCGTGTGCTGGCAAAATAACTATTATTTTTCATATGTACAAATGATATACTATCATCCTATTTAGGTTTTATATCGCTTCCTTCAATATTCTGATTTTCCATTTTTTGTACCAAAATTGCAATGCACGTGCGCGCGCGTGCATGCACGTGCAAACAAAATGACTATCACTATGCACATCTACAAACGCTATACTATCATCCTGGAAAGTTTCATATCGATCCCTTTTGTAGTTTCTGAGAACACTACCGGACAAAAAAGTACCGGAGAAAAAGAATAATAATAATAATAATAACTAGACACGATCTCATTGCGAGCAACGAGTAGGTCTTCCGTCCGATTTGTTGATGCACTCGGAGTTAAAAAAAAAAAAAAAAAAAGACAAATGAGTCCCAATTTAGTTTCCGACTTTAAGACACTTTAGATATAATCAATTTTTCATATCATAAGCTTCTGAAGCAAAGTTGCGGTGAAATTCGTTTGAAATTCGACTCTCCAGGCGAGCCTTAAGGCCCGCGGGCCTATTTCTTGATGTCATTTGTTAGCCCTCTATAGACTCAACAACTTTAGTTCTATATGTCTTTACAAAATATTTACCTGTAAAAAGTTATTGAGATCGACCGATATCGACAAAAAATCGACTCTACAGGCGAGCCATTAGGACCATAGGCCTATTTCTTGATATCAATCGATAGATCTCGATAAACTGAACAACTTTTGTTCAATATGTCCTTACAAAATATTTACCAGTTACAAGTTTTTGAAATCGACTGATATCGACAAAAATCGACTCTACAGGCGAGCCATGAGGCCCACAGACCCATTTTTTGATATTGATCGATAGGTTATGACACATTGAACAACTTTTGTTCAATAATGCTTTTCAAAAAATATGTCGTTTTAAAGATATGAGGCGTCAAATATTTACGATTTTGGCCCTTAAAATCTCTAATTACGTAACATATGACCTACTTTTTGATTTGATAAGATCAAGCTCGTTGAGATGAACATTTCCACTTCTACAACTTATTATAAAATATTAATAGTTTCTGAGATATTCTCAAAAACATTTGGACCCTTCTGAACCCCTAATTTAAAGGGTCAGCCCGTTTTGCTTGATATCGTAAGAAAGGCCTTGTCATTTTAAACATTTTTTGCTCAACAAGTATTTAGAAATTCTTTACCGTTCTCGAGTTATCTCTACAAGAAATATTTAGGGGCCAAACTGTAGCTCCCTAACGGGGCCACATAGGGAAAAAACGAAATGTACATATTGTTTAGATTATCATTCTGAACAACTTTTGTTCAATAATGCTTTTCAAAATATTTGTCATTTTCAAGATATGAGGCGTCAATTATTTATGATTTTGGCCCTTAAAATCCCTTATTACGTAACATATGACCTACTTTTTGATTTGATAAGAACAAGCTCGTTTAGATGAACATTTCCGCTTCAATGACTTATTACAAAATATTAATAGTTTCTGAGATATTCTCATAAACCTTTGGACCCTTCTGGGCCCCTAATTTAAAGGGTCAGCCCCTTTTGCTTGATATCGTAAGAAAGGTCATGACATTTCAAACATTTTTTGTTCAACAAGTATTTAGAAATTCTTTACCGTTCTCGAGTTATTTCTAGAAGTAATTTTTAGGGGCCAAACTGTAGCTCCCTAACGGGGCCACATAGGGTAAAAACGATATATGCATATTGTTCAGATCATCATTCTGAACAACTTTTGTTCTTTATTGCTTTTCAAAATATTTGTCGTTTTCGAGATACAAGGGGTAAAACATTTATGGTTTTGGCCCTTAAAATCCCTTATTACGTAACATATGACCTAAATTTGTATATGAATAGATTTGGATTGTTGAGATGAACATTTTTTGTTCTTTGACTTATACCAAAATATTAACGATTTTTGAGATATTTGATCTAGACTTTGAGCCCTTCTAGATCCCTAATTGAAGGGGCTAGCCCCTAAATCTTGATATTTTCGAAAAGATCTCGTAAATGTGCACAACTTTTGTTCTACATGTCTTAACAAACTATTTGCAAGAAAAAAGATATTGGAGATCAAAGGTCAAAAATCGCCGAAATCGGCGAAAAATTTTGGCATCCATTTTTTCAGGTCCAGGCGAGCGTTTAGGCAAATCGCCTCCGGTAAAATCGAATCCCCCACAAATCTTCTAAAATGTTTACTCTATCTTGTGTAGAAATTTCAAGACTCTAGCTTCAAAACTAACGGAGGAGATGCGTGGACAACAAGGCCCTTCAAAAAGTCACTAAAAGAGAGATAACTCCTGACCGGAAGTGACGTCAAGCACGAAATGTTGCAAGCAAAGTCTCGTCACCAAAAGACATCTTTCCTGAAAATTTTGTGACAATCGATCGAGAAATGGCTGAGAAAAACGCGTGTACTACCAAGGAAAATAATAATAATAATAATAATGAAGAAGAAGAACGCGAACAATAATAGTAAGGTCTTCCGCAGGAGACGGAAGACCTTAATAATAATAAGAAACAGAGTAAAAACAATATGTTCCCAAACTTTGTTTGGGGAACATAATTAGTAGTGATCATGTGAGCACTATTGAACACGTCCATTCTGACTATCTAGCAGCAAGCAAACAAATGAACGCACCTGTGATTGCAAATGAACACACCTACGGACAAATAGAAATGATGAGGCATGACACAAATCAGAAGTTTTTTTGTGTGTGTGTACATGTTATTTTACATCCTATTTGAGAATTGTTCAGTCATATAAAGATGTCAGCAGCTTTAAGTTCCACAAATTTTGACCCATGCAAGGCACTCAAGGCTGTAGGAGTGACGGTTCTTTATCATCACTATGCATACCATGACTTGTAACTTTCATTTTTAAGGTCATTTCCAATATATCTTCTACAGCCAGGCGCAAGGTGAAGGTTGAGTCACTACCTCTGTTACACGCCTTATGTTTGATGATGCACTAAGAAAGATAGCTGAACCCGGATCTCCTAATTGCGAAGTGAGCTTTGAAACCACATGGCTACTCTTACTGTTGAACACCTCAGTTTTATCATAAATAACCTCTCAACTCATGTACATAAAAATCCAAATATTTTATCTAATACATAACTGATTACATTAGGCATATACGCAAGTATAAAATCTGCAAATGAATAAAAATAAATACACGTGTACATGAATGCAACATCACACTGTGAAGAAAGATTGTAGTCACATGATTTTGTAAGTTTTGAAGGATTTCTTTAGAAGTTATGGCAACACTTGAAGAGAAAAAATGTTGACGATAATAACATACCACAATATAACTTGTAAAAATTAATCCTATTTTTCTAAAATCAACTTTGCATTTCGCAGTCATTGCACACTTCTAACACTCCTTGCAGATGCTGTAAAATTAATCAAAATTTTGGCAAAGTGGTACAAGTTAATATAACGCTTTGCAATAAGTCATTGTTAAAAATACTGAATATCAAAACAGAATTATTTTGTTATTGAAACATCAAATATCAGATAAATTGGACACAATATCGTTAACATTATAATTCAAATAGAAAGCAGGTTGTAAATGAGTTCCAAAGAACCAATAGTTTATAACCATGAAGAAAGTTAAAGTTTGATCTTATATCAGAGGATTGGAGTGAATTCAAACCTTGTTCATCACTGTGACACCCCATCACAACATCGATGTACATGTAGGTGACACATATATCATGATTATGAGTAATCCAACATGGCAGCAATCAGATGAACACAACATTTGCTCAAACAACAAAATTCACAGATCCCTTTGAACTTGATCTAAGTACCACATTCATTAATATATACCTGTGTATACTAATGAGATCACTCAGTATCACAAATACAACATCGATTATTGACCATCAGTCTTTCTTTTTGTCCTCAGCAGATTTTTCTGTTGGTATATCCGAGTCTTCTTCAGGTTTTGACTGATCCATGATGGCTTGTGGTGACTCTGTTTCTGATTGGTCCACAACAGCTTTGCCATTCTGCTCAAACATTTCTTGACTAGTACCAAACTCATTCAGCCGAGTT